>NW_020956105.1:244568-249135 GCF_003031625.1 Empidonax traillii
TTTCTTCCTAGACAGATGAATCCCATCTGATTTTGAGAGACTGGGTACCATGGAGTTTGCCCCATGGTCAAAGAACCCAAAATTTTGACGGTGGCAATAATCCTTTAGCCATCTGTTTAGGAGTTGAGCTTTTTCACTCCTCTCTTTATTTAACTCCTCATCTATCCCAGATAGTACAGGAACTGAGGCTGACTATCACAACTCTCAGCCAAAGGTAGGAGACTTGTTAACTGTTTTGCTCTGCTCTACAGCAGAGTTTTCCATCTTCATAGATAAAACTCATCATCCTGTTTCAAAAACAGATCCATATATGACATGCTGACCATAAAGGACGATGCTAATAAGTTAACTGAGCTACAGCCACAACCTTTGGATAAGTATGACATTAGCATCATCAAAGATTTATCAGATTTGATCAAAACAGCATTTACTTCCATAAAGGCACAAAGTATGACTGATTTTGTGCCCTTCTGCAATGGAATGACCCCATCAGCGGACAAGGAAAGGATCATGGATGTCATGCACCTGGATTTCTGTGAGGCCTTTGATACAGAGCCCTACAGCCTTGTTGCTGCTGAATTGGACAGACAGAGGATTGCTGGATGGACTGTTAGATGGATAAGGAAGTGGTTGGATGGCTGCACCCAAAGAGTGCTCAGTGTCAAAGAGGAAACCAGTAACACGTGGTATCCCCCACAGGTTCTTACTGGGACCAGTACTGGTTAGTTCATCGCTGACATTGTCAAGGGGGGTGAGAGCACTCTCAGCAAATCTGCTGGTGACGCCAAGGTGAGTGGTGGGTTCACTGACTAGATGGAAGGGATGTCACCCAGAGGGACCCTGACAGCCCTCACCAGTGGGCCCAAGGAACCTGGTGAAGTTCAACAAGGTCCTGCACCTGAGTCAGGGCAAACCCCACTATCAGAGCAGACCAGGGAATGAACAGAGAGCAGTCCTGCGGTGAAGGATTTGGGGGTACTGGTGGATGAAAATCTGGTAACTCCAGAAACAATCAAATATTGAACACTCTGTTTGTAGAAAATATTTTTCTTAACTATTATCTGGAGTTATTCACTTCTAACTCATAAGAATTACTAACATTTTCAGACATAAAAGATCTATGCTACCTATAATTGTAAACTTTCATTATCTACATTAAAGTTTTGCTTTTTACTGCAACTTACCAAGGATTCACACTGAAAACACTCTGTGGCGGTGAGTTAACTATATACACATAATTCCTTTTTATTGGTTTTAAATATATCCCTAGAAATAAATGAAACTTTAGGACTGTGCTTATGCGCAGTTGCTGTTACGTATCTAAACACTCTTAAAGTTCCACTGAGCTTCCAACCTTCACTGTGCTTCCAAGTACACAGTTTCTACACACCCAGAATAAGAAGAGCAGTCATCATCTCTGATTATTTTTGATTTATATATGGTTTGAGGAAAAATCAATATGAAGTTTTCTATCCTTGTAGTACACTGCTTGGTGATCTAAGATGCAGACCACTTGTACCATTTGTACCACTGGGCTTGGATGCAAAGTCATCAACAATCCCCTCAAGCTCTAATCGAAATTGTGACCGTGGAAATGCACAGGAAAACTCACATGGACCTCACTGACATGTAAATCAAATCTAGGAGGAGAAAAGGATCTGCTCCATGGAGTTCTGCAGTAAGAAAAGTTGTAAAAGTGTATGGATGTTTCAGTGTGCAGAAGAAAGTCCACACGGTAAGATGTGTTACACAACACAAATTACTTACATGTTGCTTCAGGGGGATTACATCTTTGGATTACACACGCTGTTCATAACCAACAAGTATTTAATTTTATCACAGACTCCTAGCACAGTCTAAATTATAACTTCTTCCTACTGCCAAAGTGCTAAATAGTCTGTTAAAAACCTGAAGATATGAGAAGTAAAAATTCCTTTTGCACATATTAAAAATCTGAGTCTGCAGGTAGGGGGAAATTTTAATTTAGTAACATTTTTTTTCTGAGTTATTGTTTTAGCATCTATTATCATACTTCCTGGAAGTGACTTTTTTTTCCCTGGATTTTCAGTATTTTCTAAACACTCTCTTCTGCAAGCTTCACAAAGTAAAACCCTACAGTGAAAATCAGAGAGCAAATTACTTTGCAGAAAAATGTTGTGAGTTTGACAATTGCCTAAAACCATAAGAACCATCAAATGCAATAAAGGAGCATGTGAGTCCCTGAATGTGTAACGTATGGTATGTGAATGCAGCTAAGAAACCATAAATGTGTTTATGGCAAAGAAGTTTCTTTCCCCTTTTAGGAAAGGTACATTGAAGTTTCTTTACCATCAGCACCAATCACTAAACACAGGCACAGTTAACAATACTTATTAGTAATTCTTACCTCTTTATTTTTAGATTCTGCTTTAATTATACTCTTAAGAATTATTTCAGTAGGTTCTTTAAGATGTTCTCTGTCATGTGGAGAGCCCAGCAAAGGCAAACATGCATTCCAGAAGTGTCTGGCTGCAAACATTACGAGGGAATAATTTCCTGCTTCACCTGCATACCTGAAGAAAGAGAAATACAGCTCAATGAGGGTAAACAATCCTACTTTAGCCAAAATAAGGGATTTTATTTCTACAAATATTGGGGTTTACCTGATCTACACACCACCATATGTAATCTCAGCAGGGAGGAGTTAGCATGTGAGCTTCATAAAAAAGCTATTTTCCATTTTTATATACAAAACACCTTCACACACTCAGAAGCAGCAAGAAGTATCATATTAATGACTTTATGGTATTTCTGTATAATTTTAGATCAAGAGCATTCATTAAAAAATAGCAGAAATCTACTTAAGATGTTGTAATTAGAATAATATACATTTTTGGCTTCCTATTATGTTAATTTCTCATTCTAAAAAACATTAAAAAAATAGAATAAAACAATTCTTAGCATGCCATGGATTTTGCTTATCATAGCACGACTGTAACACATGAACGTGCCCCAAGGAGTCTGGACTAGATCCTTTCTGAGGTCCTGCCAACCACGCTCTCCTACAATTCTATGACACCACAAGATCAGCTACGTGGAAAGGAGTTGATAAATTTACTGAAGTGTAAAAGTTTCTCAAATCCTTTGTTAAACATTTCAACTCACAACTATTTTGCTTTTTATCAGTGGTGGGAGAAAACACGCCGATCCCCAAATCTGTAATCAAATTTTATATCTGTTTTATATTAACCTTGTCTCAAAATAAAACATACCTGGCACTCTGAGCAAAGGCATTTGATGCTGCTACACGCAGATGTTTTCTTCCAGCCAACTTTTCCATTATGCTCTGTCCTTGCATCCAGGCAGTAATGCTTAACATTTCTTGTTTCACTCTGTTACTTGGCCTGCATAAAGGCAAATACTTCAAGAGGTGCTAAGTCTTCCAGTCTAAGACCATCCCATTTCCTATTAATGATGTTTTCAAGTTTCTACTATATAGATGTCCCTTGCTTTGGAAGTTACAAATGATTCTACTGAGTTTTCTTTTAAAATCAGGACACATTTCAAAAACTGGACATTTTGTAAACTTACCGAATAAAATATCTTTTTCATGCCTCTAATGAATATAACTGTGAAATCAAATGTAAAAAACTATTATCTGTATTTAGCAAGAGAAGGAAATAGATTTGTAGTTTTCTTCCCATGTTTCACTCTTGTACATCAAACAAAATATTAATCCAAAAGTGAACTTACACAGTAAGCAATTAAAAAACAGAAATCAGGAAAATTAGATGATTTTTGATAGTTTCTTTTGGAATTTGTAATGCTTATGTCTGGTAAATTATGCACAGAGCCCTGGAGAAATTGGTATGAATCCTATTCTGCTACATTTAAAAGAAAACAATGTAGGTTGCAATGCTACAGTTAATCAGTTAAAAATTAATAACTAAATAAATTTGATACCTTTGGTTAACAGTGACTTTGTAAGAAAAAAAGAAATACAATTTGCAGGATTTTTTTAAGGTCTTAGTTACAAACTCAGCCACGACCAGACATGCACATTCCAGCTGCTCCGTTCTATCTACCCTGTGTGAGAATCGACAGCCACGGTCTGCGTGCACCAGAGGGCACCAGTGCCCACAGCACAGCTCGGCAACACCGTCAAAATCCACCTCTCCATCCCCCGGCTGTGCTTTACCGGGAAACACTGAGCCTGTCTTCCCTTTCTGGAAACAGCACTGACAGTGCACGACTACATTTCTTTGTCAAAGAACCAAACGTTTAATGATTCATTACTTTGCAGATTGCTGGACGTGCAGCAGGTATACTTTAAATTTCTGTGAAGTTCTGAAACTATGTATTTCACATTAAGATATCTTACTTGGTTTTACATGTTTGGTTTTTTTTTTTTCCCCAGGCAGAAACCCACGATTTTCAAAGAGCAGAACACTGTTTTTAAAAGAGAAATTATTTTGCAGAGAAAAAACCTAATAACATATTGTATCCAAACTTTCACATGTTTATTTCAGGCTTCCTACATTCCAAAAAATTGCTTCTAAATGGAGTTGACTCTCTCCTCTTCTGATAA
>NW_020956105.1:249713-309823 GCF_003031625.1 Empidonax traillii
TTCCCCAGGCAGAAACCCACGATTTTCAAAGAGCAGAACACTGTTTTTAAAAGAGAAATTATTTTGCAGAGAAAAAACCTAATAACATATTGTATCCAAACTTTCACATGTTTATTTCAGGCTTCCTACATTCCAAAAAATTGCTTCTAAATGGAGTTGACTCTCTCCTCTTCTGATAAAATTAAATCCTGCTTTTGGAGGAAATGATATAAAAAATGGAAGGATCAAAGGATATCACCTTTTTATAATAAAGAACTCCACCAACAGATCCATTTATATATGAAATCTTTTTGTGTTTTTTTTTCTTTCTTTGTTTGTTTGTTTTTCCTTGGGAATCAAAGTTTCAAATAATCAGTTAAGTAAGATACTTTTAAAGAAATGAGCTACATTCCTATTGTACCCATATGTATAGTGGCAATAAGACCATACAGCTACCTGACAGCAGAGCCTGGAATGCAGGAGGTGCTGTTGCCTTTCATCACCTCCAGACCCATCCTGGCCCAGGAACTGTGCAGACCTTTGGTGTACTAGAGGTAAGTCAGCACTGGAAGCAATTTGCATCAGCAAAAGAACTTGAATCACCTATTTTCTGCCTGGAGATTATAAAAGGGTCAAAAGAGCATGATTGCCAGAGACCATTTCAGAAAAGTAATGCTCCCTGGGAAGACACCCAAACACATGGATGGAGGACCTGTTGACTTTCCTGGATATCAAACTTCATCTGTCTTCCTGAACTGGGTCCGGTGCCACAATCTGGATCTCCCACTGCCTTTTACTTTCACTTTCATCTCTAACTGTACAATTTTTTCATAAAAAAGATTATTTCATCGTTGGTTATGTGATCAGATGAATTTACCCTGTATACTCTTTCTTCAAAGCTTAGTTCAGGTATACCACTGCATCATGCAAAATGCCACATACTTACACATCACATTTCTTAGTATCTCTCTTGCTGACAGAATTCCCATCTGATTCCAAGATCCTTTTGGAACAAGCTGTCACTATTTCATAGTCGTGTGATATGTATGCAAAATACGTAAGTCGTGTCAGTGTCTGCAGCTCCACTAAGGAATCTGACCAACTGCATTCTAAAGCACATTGCACTAACTAGGCGGGAAAAAAGAAAGAAAAAAAGAAAAAAAAATGGAAAAAAAGGAATAAAAAAAAAGAGTTTAAATTTCAGGGGTTTAATATGCTTTTTTCTACAGCTGTGACTTCCTTACAACCCATCTGGTCATGGAATAAGTACATAATAAAACCGTCTAGAAAACTAAAGAGCTGCAAATTACACCCAAAATATCCAGTAGAGAGGCATCATTCATCTTGTAGTATTACTATAGTGTGTGCAAATCCAGCTCTAAGCATGCATATATATATATCTTCTAGTCCTTCTGGAGGAAGGACTTCTACAAAAGTGCTGGCCAATGTCACCAGACTCCCAGCTAAATGGGGAAATACATCTCAGACAAGAAAGCTCTTTACCCGAGTTAGAAATTATAAATTCGGTAATCAAACAGGTGAGGCTGCCTTACCCTTATCCTGTTTTGAAAATATGAGGTATAAAGCTTTCTACACTACCCCTACTGCTCTTGAACAGCCTGGTAATGACCAGGATCACAGGAAAACTGCGGCACTATTCAGTGTGAGTAATTAGAGAAGACTAAAGCAAGCACTTTAAGAAAATATACATCATATAGGACTTAATTTTTAAATCTCAAGAACTAATTAAAAAAAAAATTACCTCAGATAAGCTAGGGACAGTGAAATCCATGAGACCCAAGCCATTACATGAATACATTTCCAGACCAACAAGAATTCTTTCCATAGGATTTTGTACTTCATCATTATTCTAAGCAGAAACAAAAAATTCACATTGAGATTTTTTTTTGCAAGTCAATAATATTAAGAACATTACTTGAGATGATAAAGTGTTTATAACAATAATCCTTGAAAAACTCAATTTTCTTTAAGCAAGTCCTTGAAAAGGGGGACTTTATGTATTTATATATTTTTAATTAACATTGTGAACTCTGAGCTACTACAGTTTCAACACTAAAATTCCCCACCAACAATACAATGAAGGTACATTTCATATTTCATTGGGGGATTCCAGTTTTATAGACATCATAAAATAAATATATAGGAAGAAAATATTGTTTTCCAACTTATTAGGCTTGTAATCTACTGATAAAGAGGCTATGGTAAATGTTGATATAAATATAGATGACTTTTCTTAAAATTTTTAATGCAGCCATTTTATTATTTTACATATATGAATTCAAAATCAACTCTGCTCAACAGTCATCATATTACAAACACCACCATGGCAGCAAACAACAGAGGGTAGATTTAAGAAATGTTGACTCATTGCCATGTCCAGTGGGAAAAATTTGCTATTTCCATAAAGATTTATTGGAACTACAGCCAAAATTTATTTTTCACATTGTATTCAAATACATATTGATAATTTCAGTCATTATTAAATGAACATGTGACTGTAAATTTTCTCTGGGAAATTTCATTATTACACAGGATTTCAGAGAAATCATACCTCGTCCTGAGTTCCAAGATTGATCTGCTGCTGATTTAACTGCTTTGCTTTCACCCAGGTAGCAATGACCTGTTGTTGGGCAGCGACAGGGACTGTTCCCTTAGGTGAGGTTCCATTCATCACATTTAGGGCAAATTCACAAATCTAAACACAAAAGATGAGGAGAAAAAAAAAAAGAAACCTGAAACACAGGAGAAACGTGATAAGCTCCTTGTATGGAACACGCCATCCATTAGTTATTTTAAAATTATTGCAGATGCATCTCCAAGGCTGACAACATCTCTTGGAGGTGAGCTCACAAGGCAAATCAAAGTTTCAGCCCGCAGCCCCAAGCTGGTAAACAGCCCTAGTGTGCTCCTAGGGAGGATCTGTGTGGCAGAACTGTAAAAGATGGTAAGCTTATTTTTTGCAAAAAATTCTACTCTCGAATTTACAGGAATTGTAATATATGACAGCAGATCAAAAGGATCTACAGAAACAAGGGAGTTGTACCTCTAGGGCAGCTTTGACGTCAGAAAGTCCACTAGGGTCTACTAAAAGAGACTGGGTGACATTTGCCTTTTCCTGTTTCTTTCCTGCAGCTTTTCTGCCATTGTCCACTGCTGTATCTTCTTCTTTCTCCTCAGCAGGTTTTGGCTCTGGAATCCAAGGAATAATGAGGCCCCGAGCCAAAGCATTACATAACATCAGTAAAACCTCAGTACTTCTGTAGAAAAAAAACAAAAATCAGAAGTTCATCAGATCAAAGGCAGGAATGAAGTTTATTGTTTTCAAGTAATAAGTATTACTTGAAAATTCAGGTTTTTTCTTAGAAAGCAAAGTTATAGATGTTGCAAAAAAATTTGGCCATTGGAAAAGCAGTTTAAACGGTTAAAACTACAAAACCCACAATCAATTTTCATAGTTTACATCCATTTTTAAAGCTCTTTCTCTAATTGAAGCTTCTCTTTCATCACAGGAAAAGACCCCTAAAATTCATATTTATGTCAAACATTAAACCATAACTTTTTATTAATAAGGCTGCTATACATGAAAATAATAACTACTTTCTAAACAATTACCCTAAGCCAAACAAAGTATAGTAACAAAGAACAAAGAGAAAGGTTTCAAGTGTAATTTTCACACCGGAAAATTAAATTTACCTTCTGAGCTACTCTAAAAATACCAAAGTCCTTCCACTACTAATGAAAGCCATCAAGAAGAAATGTCTTTCACAGCACGAAGTGACTTACAATGTTTGCAAAAATATTTCTTATGCTTTAGGAAAAAAAAAGCATGTTCATATCCAAACATCTAAATTTACCCATTGTATCCAACAGTCTTGATGGCTCCAAGCAGAGTATGCAAATACTCAATGATTTCCCTCTGTCTTGCTGAAGAAATCAGATGTCTGTTGTAATTTAAGATATAGACCACAGCATTGTGAACAATCCAGGCTTCATTCAGTTGTTCTCCTATTTCAGCTGCACGCTGGAAGTTTTCCATAGCATATTGAGATAAGGAGTCTATCCATAAACTGTAAGATTAGGATAAAGAAGCTGTTATTCCACAGCTTCAACATTAGAAGGAATTATATGGGAAGATTAAATAAGCAGTAGTACATCTCAATCAACTACAAGAACAAAAATTTAATTTCTTTTCAGTTGTACGTATTAAGTCCTCATCCGCTGACCGATATTTTACTTGGATGAGAAGATGATTCAGGAAAGGAAACAGTATCAGCATAAAATGAATCATCTCTGACACTCAAATGTTATTTAGCTTCAGAAACAGTGTCTATGGTTCATGCTTCACCCACATGTTTTTTTTTTTAAATGCTTGTGTGGCCCACGTGATGGCTCTGCCCCCAGCAGTGCCAGAAATCATTAAACATCCATGGTAGGGCTCTCCCTGGATACAGATATAAGTACATTCCAAGTTCCACTCAGGAGCCAAGGACACACCTTTTGTACTTACAACTGCATGTGTTCTTGCACTCAAAGGCATTTTCAGATGCTCTGAAAAGTTGTATTCATTTTTAACAGAGCAAACATCCTTTTCACAGCCTGTGTAATAACTTTCAATAACTTATTTTCTTTTTTTTTTTTTAGTTATTATCAAATCGTACCGTTACTTAGAAAAAACAATATTAAAAATACAGTCTTGAATGACCCCCCAGAATGATCACAGTTAAAAAGTCACAAAGCCAAAAGCACAAACTGACACTGGGTATTACTGTGTCAACAGGGGAGCAAAGTGATTGTTTTCCTATGGGTTTTTAAACTATTTGGGTAAACTCAAAAGCTGGTGGTAAATTTTGGAACAGAATTCTCATCTTCTTTGCCCCTTGACATTGATCAGTTCATGATTTTTCCTGCTGTCTCAGGACATGACCACTGCCACAGCAAGGCAAGCACCAGCACAAACGTGAACAGCAGAGAGTCAAAGTGTCATCTCAGAATTCTCCCTGCTCTTCTCCTTTGCAAGAAATAATTGTGTGAGATCAGAAAAAAACCAATACTTCCTATATTCTACTCTCCCAGATTCATTTCAGCTGATTGGATGGAATAGAAAAGAACTGCAAACTGAAATAATGCATTGTATGCATTCAGTACTATGAAATCATTGTATTTATAAGAGCTATAAAGCAAGACAAAGAGGTTTTTGATTTGGGAAAACATTTTTAAATATAAAATTCAATTATCTAAATATTTACATAGAGAGATTTAATAGTTTTTAAGCTTGGTATACTAACTTCTATTTCCAGAGAAATAAATGTCAAATGAAAAAGAAAATCCACACTCCAGAATGAAAGTAAACAAAAGAAAGATTATTTAAAACTATTTTCTTAGATCCTTTTTCCATTACCATGACTACCTACAAAGACAAAGAATATGGTGACAATGAATTTAACTAAGGAGAAACAGCTTCTGCAATTATCTGTCTGATAAATAATGGTCTGTCAGAGCTACTGGGTCTTGACATATATTAAGGAAAAGCACCTGTATGTTTTCCATTCTGGATCATTTTCCAGAAGATATGAAACATCTCCTGGATGATACTGGTTTGTGTCTTCTGGAAGTACAGCATGATCATTCAGTTCAACTCCCTGCAATCTTAATAAATGAACAGTTGCCTGGAAAAACACAGAGAAATAAATTATCTATGGAGGTTATCACTGTGAAAACAGACTATGACTCAGTATCAAAGTCACCTCTTCACAAATTAGAAAATACAAAATGTTTTTTCAGATGTTGTACAGGTATGTACAGCTGTGTGAAATACAATGCACAATACTTCATAATCTTACTATTGTCTACAGCCAATTTTACTAAATAATTACATTGAGCAAAAACCCATATTTTATGTATATATTTTTTTTAATCGTGCTGGAACTTTAGGGATCAAGAAATGTAATGTCACATGTCAAACATTTACAGCAGAATCTCTTGTGAAAAAGTGTTATCACCACCTGCAGTGAAACTACTGCAATAGTTACATTCACACAGTAGATTGATAAGATGCTTCATGAAACTACTTCATCCTCTAGTTCCTAGGGAGACAGAAAATAACTAAACATGATACCAGTGCTTTAAGATGTGTACACAAAACTATACATAAAACAAAACTGAGACAAATATGAATTACAGTCCTGTAATTTATTTACCTCTGCATTAATGAATCTTATTTCTGCTAGTATTCTGAGTAAATTTCTTTCAAAAGAGAAGGAATTAGCAGGTAGCAATGATTCTCCTGAGGTGTCACCTAGACCATCAACCATCATAGCTGCACCAGCTTTGCTCTTCCGTGCTAAAAATAAATAAATAACCCTCCATTATTATTTTCATGCAAATCATTACCCTCAATTTAAAATTTACAAATCCCCCCCCACATTCTTAAATCCCCAAGGAAGAGCTTGTTACCCTCAATTTAAAATTTACAAATCCCCCCCCACATTCTTAAATCCCCAAGGAAGAGCTTGTAGGAAAAGATTTCAAATTATTTCACATAATTTTTCTCATTGGTAGCATTCATTGCACTCAAAGCCTGATCTTAGGCAGTGCTGAGACATTGGTTACCTGTGATTTTTGCTGCACTTGTGCATAAACTTCAATATTTGCAGCAAATAACTTGCTCCAGTCATAACATGCACACTGAAATTCGTGTGTTTAAACAACAGACAGGGCTGACTTTCTGGTAGAACACACATCAGTAAAGACAAAATAAGCAATATTTTTCTTTGGTTTAATAATGAAGAGAAAGGACTCAGTCATTTGACCATAAACATGAAGTTTGGAAGAACACACCAGTTTCTATTCATGATGCTTTTGGTGCATGGTTGCCTTCACTTTCTGGTAAAAACTTATTTTTCCCTTTCGTTTGGAAAAAGAGTCAAAAGATTACCCATGGTTAGTCTGGAGATGCAAAACTTGAGAAAGAAAAGAGGCAAATTCACACCCTATATTGGAAACAATCTAGAGAAGAAAAGTGGAATAGGTTCAATTAACACTGGCTACCGAAAAAAGCTGCATTTCACCTGTTCCTAAAGGTGAGTTTTATGAACTCCCTGGCAAAACCAACTTCACCTGAACATGTAAAAGCCAGCAAGCAGCTGGGGATTTGAAAGTGCTTTTGCCAAGCTAAGAACTCTTTTAACATGTGTGGTTGGTTTCCAGCAGACCCTCAAGGAATAAGGTCCAATGCTGGATACCTCAGGGAAACAACAAATAAGGGAAAAGGGTAAAAATTATTATCCCGGGAGCCTCATACAAAGTGACTGACAACCCATTTTATTTCAGGTTCCTCAGGCACTGATAATATGGACCTGGATGATCATTAGAGAATGTACCTGTTTTGTTTTTTTTTTCCAAAATAAATTGTTCACTTACTTTCTCTGGGCTTTGATACTTTCCTAAACAAGTTATCTTCATATAAGAGGCAGAATCTACATGCTGCACGGCAGACATCCCAGACTTCCTGTTTACATGCAACTTTTGCCAAATCTGCCCAAAGTGTAATTCTACCAAAGAAAAAACATTAAAATATTAGTTTATAAGCAAGACTATCTTCTGCAGTTCAGGATCGACAAAAAGATCATGCCAATAATGATGGCCATCAGGAAAATGAAATGAAATCTACTCAAAATTAATAATCTACTCAAAATTAATAAATGGAAGACTTCTTATCAGTAGCAAAGATAGCACTATTAATTTATGAATTAAAAAGAAACTCATCAGCTTATCAAGAGTGGGACAAAATTCTTGTTAAGGATGGTAACTATATTGAAATGTGACAACTCTAATTTTCTGTCTTAGAAAGTAAACTAAATACTTAAAAACAGATGTAGAGAATTCAAAAATACCTCTTGAAAACAAGTTTAGATACAGAATATTTTAGAAAACAGAAGACTAAATTTCATCACAATAATTTTTAGTGCAGCAAAAAATGAGACACCGCCTTTTACATAAAGAATGACAAAATGATAAGAGTCAAAACGAAACTTGGCATTTTTCTACAGGTTAATCTTTCTGGCATTCAGAATGTACACCTGAATTTTTAACCAAGAAAGGTGTAGCATATGGTGTGGTACAAGGACCTAAAAGGGCAGGACACTTCCAAGTTTCAGCTGTACATCAAGTACGAGCTTTAATCAACTCATCCTTTTGTGTGTTGAGCTTCTGTCAACAGACCAGGTGAGTTAGGTGTGCATGTGAGAGCAGATTAGGAACAGGGAAAGAACACAGTTCTGCACAGCAACATATCAGAGCCTGTCAGGAATTAAACACACACACAGTGCTTTTCCAGGGTTGATTCAAGTACTCAGCCTCTTCCACGGCACCATCCAGAAACTGAACCTCTGCAATAGAAACTTTCCCCTCAGACACTTCTACACGAGACAGAAGAGACACTTGTGGCCTGCAGTAATTACCTCTCGCTGTCATTTTCATTTCCTGAGTGTTTCAAATGCTCATCAACTTTCTGCACACTCTTAGTGTGATGCTGGGCTTTTGCACAGAGGAAGCTTACTTGGCTCGTACTTTTACCTGAAGAAACTTTGCAAAGAAAGAAGAATTTAGAGTAGTTTTTAAATAACACAGGTTAAAAAATCCACATCAAAGGCGAGCAATTTCATTCATAGTTACTTGCTGAAACATTCAAAATTGAGTCCTTTTCTCATTCCTTCAAGCTTTCCCCAAACCAACCAACCAACATGAAAGATCCACATCCCACCAGCACCTACTCTTCATTTTTCTAGATTTTCACATATAATTGTCCCACCCAAAAATTGATCTATGCTTGTTTGACCCCAAATATCTCAAGTACACCTCTTTCCTGACAGGACATGTGCTGTAGTACATAGAAAGTGCTTCTGCAGCCACAAGAGGAAGGCACAGTGTCCTACCATTCGTGCTAAGTATCTTTGGCAATTCACTGTCCATGTGATACCTCTGTGCTACCCAACCATGCACAGATCACTGACAGAACCTGTCCAGTACAATACACAGTGACAGCAGTATTATGCTGGAAATAAAACCAGGTTGAAAAGAATTATGGATTGAAGGACGTTGTTCTCTGGATCTGTGGGTACTGCTCTCACTAAATTAGCCAGCTATACACATCAAAATAGAATGAAAGGTTTTTATACAACTGAAAAAAACCCACTACAAATCTGGTGTCCTACGTATATTTTAATAATAGAATTACATATATATTTTCTTACTCCTTCAAAAAACACGTAAGCTTGTTGCAATTAAAGTGTCACGGAAAAAGCAAAAAACTCACTGCTTAGATGACAGCCTCATGACAAAATGGAATTTTTCACAAGAAAATTTTATAAAGTGTTGTGTCAAATGAAGTCCTGTGACAGTTGTAATGTTGTAATAATCTCACTTGTTTTAATGACTCATCTTGGAAGGCTAATGTGTACTAAGATTTATTCTGAGAAACTTCAGAAGTAATTTTACAGTTGTCAACTGAAAATTTAAAAGTAAGGACATGTGCAATGCTTATAATTCTCTTCACAAACACAGTGCATTTAATTTCTTTAAATCATGTATGAAAATGATATGTATGAAAAGGACTGCACAGAGTGGAATTGCTGATCTGTAAATAAGACTCTGGCTTGTAAATGATCGGTTGATCAAGTTTGAAATGGGGATGTGCAGGGTCAGCGTTGTGGTCTGGCTGAGCAGATGGCATGAGAGAACTTCCACAGCACAAACAGGCTCCTTTGGGAGCTACAGGATTCCTCCTGCAGCATTCCCTTCCTCCAGCACAATCTCTAGCATGGGATGGCACCAGGGACACTCAAACTCAGCGACATCAGTCACACACTTGCTTTATGACCAATGGTAAGCAAAAAACAGCTCAAGCAATCTGGAAAGTCTGTCCATTTGTCTTCAAGCAGAGGCTGGACAGTCACAAACCAAAGCTGTGTGTGGCACAAGGAACACGCCTATTTGTGATCCATGTTTTAGAAGGTAAATAATGAATTAATGCCTCAATCTCTGTACAGAACTTGAGCTCTCAAAAGCAAGATTTTAGAACAAACATGCAATGTAATCAACACAGAATATTATGGGGTGAAATTTCTGAAACCACCACTTAAAAATGACCTTGAATAAGAACATTCAAGAGTTGCTCATAGTGAAAATAAACCAGAACTACTTCCAACCCACTACAGCACAACATGAAGGTTTAGACAAATCTGGAGGGGAAAACAACACCCTTTCCAGTATCACAGTACAACTTTATCAATGACACTGACAGGAACTGTGCCACAGAATTCAGCAGAACTGTCACTTCACTTGTACTGCAACACACTCTGTGTTGCTGTGTCCAGCCTTTAAGAGTGAGCAAAGCAAAGTGCAGCACCTTTTAGTCACAGAAATGAACTTTACCTTTAGTTTCATTTTCACTGTCAAGGACTATTCGAAATGTATCAGGAGCCAGTGCAAGACCTGCATTTACCAGAAGGGATCTCTTTTTCCTCACGTTGTCCTTTTGTTTTCCCCTTTTAGCCTATGTAAAGAAAAGAACTCAATGTTATAAGACTCATTTTATATTCCAACTACACCGTATTTACTCAACATAACAGAATGAAGATCGTATAACTTGCTACTACCAACAAAATACCTATAGAAATTGGATATCTTCATGTATCTTACACATTATTCTGAATTATTATTGTCATTGAAAGTGATTGTGGAACTTTTGTTGATATTCACAGGAATACAGCAAGGATAATTTAATATCAAGTACCATTCATGCTTCCCATGAAACCTTACAGTGTATTCCTGAGTATATAACCTGTCATTACGTTATACCTTCTTAAACAAAGAAGAGTATTTATTTAAAAATCAACAACAGCACATCCATTGTGCAGTAACAAGGAGTTGTTACAAAATATAAAAAAATTCCTGGTCTTCTCAGAATGAATCGAAGTCAGAAGAGGTGTAAGTGCTTTTTTTAAAGTAACATTTAAAGAGAGTAAGCTTGCATACGGAAAAGCATTAAAACCAGACAAAAAATCAGTTGCCAGCATGATTTTTGCTCAGGTGCTGAGGCAGCAGAACAGAATTAGATGCAGTAACTCTTAACAATGACTACACTGTGACTTTAGATTATATTATTTAGCACCATTTGTAAGTGTCTCATAATACTCATTTATCTCAAAGCCAGCCAGGACATTTAGCTATTTGGACACTGCTCTTCTCATTAAACAAAACACTGTTTCGTGCAATGAAATCCTAATTGCTGACAATTGCTAATAAGCTTCTTTTTTGCTGATATTTTTGCTAATTAACAACTCCCTCCCCTCACAAAATAAGTTTTTAACATAAGTGGGAAAAAAATCCTCTAATCACAACCCTCATGCTGTGAAGCAGAACGACCACTTCAATGACGGTTTGCTGAAAGCAAGCCAATGCTGGCTGTGCTGACACACAGTTCTAGTGAACAGCTGCAAGGAATTTAACAAACAAATCTGTTCCAGCTCCAGCTCTTGTTCGTCCTGGTCACCTGTTCAATCATCACGGCTGCCCGGTCCTCCTGACGCTCAGGTGCCTGGTACAACACCGAGCACCAACGCACGCGGTTCAAAGCCAGTCTCAGATGTTCCTGGTACTGCCCACTGCTGTCCAGCTGAAGAGCTTTTTGCAGATGTCCCACAGCAGCCTCCAGCCTATCCCCATCTTCCTCAATACGAGCTATTTCCATGTGAACTTGGCAACGCAGTGTCAGCAGGCTGAGGAACAAAAATTTAAGCGTAAACTGTTGAAGTGAGGCACACTAAAATTCTTAGACCTAGACCTCACTAAAAGGTGAAAGTTAATAATTAAAAGCAACTCGAGTATGAAAACTGATACTCCCTTTATAACTGACTTGTTTCTTTAATTTTTACTATCGTGCCTTTTTAATAGAAATTACTAAGAAAATTTAACTGCATATTACTTTCATTAACCCTGCAGGAGAAAGCAACACATCTTGTGGACTAACTTATCCTTGTATTTTAGTAGAACTCTCTTTCAGTACTGCTTAGGTGTGCAAACCAAGTGCATAGGTTTTCAAAAGCAGTGAACTGCCAGAGAAAGGACAATGTACTGGACAGTGGCCACTTTTGATAGAAGTTCACTGTCTGTTCCTGACATTGAAGTAGAAGGTAACACTCCAGGAATTCCAGCCCTGGTGGTACCAGCTGGCTCACCTCAGGCACACACTTTCACTGTCAGTAGTGCCTCTGCCCAGGTGTTGCTCACACCACTCCATGAAACCAGCATGTTCTCCCCAAAACCTGCACGTTCTCCAGCCTCAGGTACATTGGGCTCCCTCTCCATCACCTGCCCCAGGAAGCTGTTCATGCCAGCTGAGAGCTCGACATGCTACTTTAGATTATTTTCAGGATAGTAGTATCTTGCAAGAAGTGTCTTATTTGATATGTAATACAGAAGCCATAATGCTTTTTTTTTTTTTAACTACTTCTTTAATTTTATGTTTTTAACCAACAAAAGTGATGTTAATGCAAGAATCTAAACCACAGTCCAACACATCCACTCACACTGCAGCTTTGGAATTTTCTCACATAATTCTGATTAACAAGAGTATTATTGATGTAGGTCATTAAACAGTGTGAGATTTTGCTTGAAAGGAACCTATATTTCAGTGATTAATGGGGAACCGTATGCAACATGCAGACAGATGTTCGTGTATTACAAGGAGTGGTAAATTTCCAAAGACACTTATTTATCAGAGAACTTGAGCTTTTAAACGAGTTTCACGCTGAGACCTTCCAAAGTAACAAACAAAAAAATGCACAGCATAGAAAATTACCTGTCAATCTCTTCAAGGGCATCTGCAACCGAGATCAAGGGCTTTCGCACGTGCTGGTGCAAGTTGTGCTGCAGCAGCGGCAAGCACAGGTTCCACTGGGTTGCACAAACAACCTGAATCACATCAGGATCTCCCAACTGAACTGTGCGTTTTAAGCTCGAGTCAAGGTTTTTTATCAATTCCAGTTGGTCCTACATAAATGAAAAATTAATTAGCATATATTGCATTTAATGAATACAACTTCTTACACGTTCCTCCAAATTTTAACAGCCAGCAGATTTTGGAAACTTTTTTTTTAATAATTCCTTTAATAAAAGCTTCTTTTGTAACGAGGTATTGATAACTAAGGAGTGTTTTTTTTAGGTACTCCAGGTTGCCACTATATATTTCAGGCAGAAGTCTGTCAGCTATTCCCCTTTCCTCGTGATAAACAGAAATTGATAATTGTGAAGATTCAGAAGGCTTAGTTTTTTGTTTTTTCATACTAAGGTAACAATGTTGCACAGAAGAGGACAAAAAGAAATATTATGAACAGGATTTGCCATACTGTCAATTAAATTTGGTTAATTTAATCAAATCTAAAAGCAAATCCTTACCTACATTAACAGACATTTGCCATTTATTACGTTATTTTTAGAGGTAATCAATTAAAAAAAAAAATCAAAACAAAAAACCTCTTCAACTGCACACAATACAGCCAAAATTTTAGAAATACCTAAATATCCTCTTTTACATTTTAGCATTAGTTATGAGGAATTAATGACCTTTTTTTTCTCAAAAGGCGAATGGAATTTCTGCACTCCAAAATGAGCACAGCCATAGACAGGAGTAAGTTCATGCACTCCCACTTCCATTAAACATACTCCTACTTCCCATTTTAGAAACTTTAGGTGACTCTAACAGCTAATCTAAACTCACTGCAGGCATCTCTCTAATCCCACTGACAACACTGATATTTAGGCTTCTGCTTTTGATGGTCTGAATCATAACTGAGTCAACTGACCACAGAAATCTTGGGAAATCCTCCCCAGTGTAACAATTTCTCAGGAATACTCCGTATTTCTCTGACAGAAGAGTTTGCATGAGACTGCCCATAACTTGCAATCACAGTTGAGATGGACTGGACAATCCTTAGTGGTCCCTTCCAACTCAGGATATTCTATGAAAATATCTCCCATAAAGGCAAAATATGAAAACATGAGAGGGTTGCCTTTCCATGCCTCAGTGCTGACATCTTTGCTCTTGGAAAGTAATGTATTATGAATGTCTATGGCCACACAGAAGACTTAAAGGAAGAATAAACAACTGTGTTTTTTTTTTTTCCCTATCTCTTTCTTGGCAGCCCAGTTTAAAAGAATATAAAGCTTAAAAGAATTTCTGATCAGTTTAATGTAATTAGGACACACAGTCAAATGCAATTTTCCACATTTAACACATTAAAACTTTTACTTTTCTCTCAAAGTTACTGTTAAAGAACATACCTCAACAACTCCTTTGGTGTAAGTCACGATTTTAGTGCCATTTTTTTTTCTTTCATATTCACATTCAAGGCATTCTATTTCAATAAGTTTCCCTGGCTCCTATGAAGTATTAGTACAAAAAACCGCTAATTATAATAATTAAAAAGAAATCTGATAAAGATGAAACCCTTATAAATGTTATTAAAAAGGCACATGCTTGGAATAAACAAGCACTAGTCAAGACAGAAAGGATTCATCTGGATGGGTAGTGAAACATTTAAGTGAAAAAAGAGGCTACACTTTCAACTCTTCAGGAGAGATTTGACTATTAAATCATATAATTTATATGCATGGATCATAGAAATATCTAAGATAAATTGTATTTGGTTTAAATGGGTGGAGTAGAGAAATTCAGAGAGCATCTCCATTCCTCAATCACTGCAATGTTATCAAATCCCTCAGCATGACCTGTGTTGATTTAACATCCCCATGTCTGCAAAACAGACAAGATCGTGGAAAACTGAGACGAACCCAGAACTGTCCCAGTCATGGTGTGACAAATACACAGAGATGGAATCCATGTTATGGCTGAGAAATTCATCAGTGCTTGGCAAAAGCCAAGGAACTGGAACTTAGATCCAGATTTCTCTCACTCTGCTATGAAAGGGTCGCTGACAAACCATGTTGGGCAATCTGAAGGTGGTCACTTAAAACCACAACAACTCCAAAGGAGAAGGTTAAAATATAAGCAAGATTTCTCTACTGCTCCCACACAACAGGTACTTGCTACTGCTGTCTACACAAACACTCAAATTAAATCACTGTAAATCTTTGATCTAGAGGATTTAATCACATCTTCCAGTGGAATGCTATGGATTTGTGTATGATTTTAGACATGCAGGAAATGTTCAGAATAACGGGCCTGATTCAGTCACCTGGATTAAAAAAAAATCAGTGAGGATAAACTAAATTTACAAGTAGCTCTAAGTAGGATCATTCTAATAGAAATTTTAATTTTATTTCCAATCAAACTCTTGCACAGGTAACATTTTAAAAGCATAAGCAAAAATCCACAATTAGCATTTATTTGCCAAAATGAACCGCACTGCATATCATCCTGGTCTACCCACATCCTACCTTCTGACCTTGCATCTTCCCTCTCGTTTAGGAACAGATCACTTAGTCAAGTAATTATTTACATTAATGAATATACAAATAGTACACAGATGGACAGAAGATCCCAGAACCATCAGTAATATTTTTAAAATATTAGCACAAAAGGGGTGTGTGTACATAACCAGAAATCCCCAAAGCAGTGTCATTAACACTTACAGTAATCCCAGCACTTTTCAAATCGAGGATACATTGAGACGCCAACTCAGTGCAGTTTACTTTCAAAGAAAAATGAGCTAACTCCAGAATCAAAGGAATCCTTCAAAAATAAAAGAAATCACTTCTGAGAATTTGATATTGCTCCTCCATAGAATTATAAAAACACTACTTGAAAGTAACTGTGTGATATATCTGAAAACCATGAAGTCACCTGAATATTACAGAACATGTGACTATGCTAGTAATGCTCACAGTTAACAAGGAAAAAGGAAAAAGTTTAAAGCTGGCTACATGAAAAATACAAAAGTTAATCTGTTTATGATGAACATTTTTAATTAGCATACTCCTGTGTAGTCTTGTACAGACAGTTACTGAAGAAGACAAAAATATAGAATTAAATGCATGCACCACAAAGACGGTGAAGGAACAAACTAAGACTGCAAGTAATTTTGGAAATACAATGCAGTGAACTGGTAGTCAAATCCATCAGTCTGCTATCTAGGAACAAAGAACACAGACACACAGATGGAGACTGTCCTGTCTGGGATAGAAGAAGTAAGAAGATACTCAAATATTTGTCAATGATGATTCACCACAACAAGTGAAAATACAAAATTACTTCCATATATAACTTGAATAGAGGTCTCTATGTCAAGCATGCTTAAGAATTGGGAAGGGCCTCAAGAAAAGCTAAAAATTAACTACAGTCTGAAAAGCACTTGTCAATTTTAAGACCTTTGAAAAATCTCATTTTATTAACAAGAAATGGTTATGGAAAGATTTAATCACATTACACAAAGAGATGTATGGAAGAAGATTATTTAAGCCCAGGTTCTTTAATAAAGCCTAATGGGGTTTTGTCTATTTTTAAGATGACCTACATGTTAAAGCAACACAAACTGTTGTAACAAACTTCCATGGAAAAGTAAAACTCACTTCACACTGAGAACAGATGCTGGAGGTACATCATATTGTTTCAAAAGCACATACAAAGAATTCAGATTTGTGGTGGCATCACTTGGAAATTCATTTGTGTCCCACTGCCTGCAACATATTAGGAAGTGGGCCATAATTTTTCATGAGAAATATTATTGTATTAAAATTTTGAAATAACTTTAACTTCAGAATGGATAGCTTAGTTCAAGCAATCAGCAGGATACCTGGGTTTTGAAATATTAAGGAAAAAAAAAGGTTAGCAAAACCTACTTCAGTATGGCAAGTAAGTTACTCCGAGACAGCCAGATACAAAGCACTAAGATACAAAGAACTAAGCATAAGAATTAATATTTCAGATGGTAAATTTTATTCCAGAAAAAAAAAAACAAAAACAAAACCAAACTTATGTGCAAAACTCCTTTGTTATAATGTCAGTATAAATTAATGCTTCTAAAATGGGGAAATGTTGAGACATTGAAAATAAATTATGTGAGATTTTGTTATGAAGTCTAATTTTCAAAATTGTTTTATGCTTTTAAAATTTAAAGACTTTAAAAACATTGTGCTTCCTACCCTGTGATTTACGTATAATATTTCAGGTGTGGTTTCTCCACTTCATCTTTACTTTCTTGCACATGAATTGTGTATGGAATGACAGTCTGTTGGATGTTAATGAAATTCTTGCTCCTGAGATAATCTGTCCAACCCCACGTCCCCAAAGAACTAGGTCACTTTTTAGCTGAGGTTTTTCCCCTGACAGGCCTGACAGTCACCACCCAAACTTTCATTGCAATTTTCCTTTCAAGAAACTAATCTTTGCAGTAGATTTTTCTGCTGGCACGTGGGATACCAGAACATCAATCTGCCTCTACAATATGTAGCATCAAAGAACAACTGGAAGGACACATTTTCATACTTACAGTTTTAACATCTGCATTTTATAAATAACTAAAAGATGGGTGGAATCTTGTATTTCCTTCTCTACTTCGGAAATATCCATCAGTTTGTGATACACCTGTAAAATAACAATTTAATTATTGACTAAATAAGCAACAATAATTGAATAATCATTGACTAAGTGACTAATAAGTGACAGACAACTCCATGGGGTTTACTGGGAGTTTGAAAGCATTACCATTAGAGAAAATATTTGTGAGTATTTCTCTGGAACATTTTCCTTAATAAAGACTGCTGCAGTAGATGAAAACTCTTTTGCTTCTTCCAGTTTTGAAGCATCGAGGAAGCACTCGAGTAAATTTCTGCAGATCAAATAAATGCTTGTATGAAATATTTATTGACATTTTCCATAATAATTCTTACTTATATTTTTTCAACATGCTTTCCATTCAAGGTACCACTCCTAAATGAAGTACAAGCCATTAGCACTGACTCAGCACAAAAGAGATCCTCTCACTTCTACATCTTTGCTTCTCCCAAAAATATAGAGCTTTTAACACTTATTTAGTGCAGATCATAAAGAGAATCTTGGAAAAGGAGGGCTTTTTTGTGAAAACTTTTCTCCACAAGATGTGTGGAATTAAAAAGAGTAATTGTTTAAAACTGTAGCAGAACACTTCTCTAAGATTCTCCCTTTACTACAAGAAAGGACGGTGTTTCACAGCCATCTAGCACAAGAAAATTATTTATATTGGAAACTGAAACTGGATTTTCAGTACTTTATTTGCTTTAACTGAGAAAGAGCCTGTGATTCCATTAAATAAATTAGCAACAAAAATGATAATCATAATAAAAATATTTTTAAAATAAATACAAATGTAAGAAAAATAAATGCAACCATTAGTTTTGTAGCACAAACATACTGTGTGCACTTTCTTTTTCTCATCAACACCTCAGCAAGAGTATCAAAAACTGCCTGCATGGTATTCTACATGGTGCTTAGCATGTTTTTGTTGGAATGTTTTTGTTACTTAATTTTTTATTTCCCTCCAGTTTCAACTTATAAATAAAACGTTGTGCAGACCATCAGTCACAGACCAAAAAAATAGAAAAGACCACAAAGAGAAAGGGAAAAACTATGGTAGAAGTGTAAGAGGAACTGGAAACGGTCTGCAGAATAGCAGACCAAAACATCTCTGAGAAAACCTTGTGGGACCTTGAAAAATGACATGGACACTCCTCATCTTGCATGTAAAACTCTCTCTCAGGAGAGTTATCTCAAGGTTTATGCTCCAGCTTTGTTCTAGAAATGTGAGAATGGTAATACATTGATAGTGATACACCATTTGTTTCCATTATGAATGACTCAAACACTACATCCAAAATGACTGGGCTACTTCAAATTGGATCTAGGGCAAAGCTGTCTCTGCCACTTAAATTTTAAACTCAAATTAAATATTAAAATGAAGCATCTTTTATGTTGAGGGCATTAATGTCTCTTTAAAAAGTTATGAATTAAGCTTTCCACAATAAATGTATCTACATTACCCATGAAATATACCTTAATAAAGATTACCTCAGGTGGCAGCCACAATCCCAAGAGGACTACAGAATGCCCATATGAGAAAATACAATTAAACTTACATCATCAGCTTTGCCCTCCACTCATAGTCTTGCTCTTCAGCTTGGTTTAATGCTGTAACAATCTGGGAAAGGCTGGGAATCAGGCGATAGCGGGATCCAGGCTTAAGAAATGGCCTCACAAGTGGCCAGTAAAGAACTGAGGCATTATATATCAAAAAATAATATCTGAAAAATAAGAATCAAAAATGTAGTATTTTGTAGACTTGAACAGACATAAAATTACAGCTTGAGTATTTTAAGACACTTCTAAGAAGTACAAAATTGGACCTTTTCATTAGAGCCAATCCTGATCAATAACTGAGAGGACAAGTACAGTACAAGGATATAGTAACTCTTGCAACTACACTCTACTCAATAATTAACCACTTAAAAATCAGCTAACATGGTGCTCTCACTCTATAGAGCACAAGTATAAAAAGGTAAGAAATGCTGAGCTGTCTACCAGCCTTACACAGGATTATTCATCCCATCCATTTAAGAATTCATTATTCTTGTGTTGTTACAGAAGTGACGAAACGGAAGGAAAAATCTAAAGAAAAAACCCAAACAACACAACTCCAGGTTACCCAGTGAAAACCTGAGACAAACAACCGAAAATCTACATCAGTAACATTTCCTGGCATTGAGAGCTAACCCATCAGTAGGGCCTACCTTCTGTCATGGCTGGCAAAATCTACTGCCTTCATAAAAAACAGCACAAACTTTTCAAACTCTTCCTGGAACAGAACAAAATAAAAGCTAATGCAGTTTGAATACAGCTTTTATAAATCAGTACATTATTTTCCCAGTTCAGTATGTTCATATCTCAGAAATTTTATTTTCAGACTAATCTCAACCCAAAAGATACTGCCATAGGAAGTTGCTGCCACAGAAACAGAATAACTAAAAAAATGTTTTCTTCAGAAACAGTTCCAATAAGTCACCTAAAACAGTATGTTGGGGTGCTTTCCTATGGGGAAAGACTGAGAGAGCTGGGACTACTGAGCTTGAGAAAGGCAGCTCAGGAGAGATCTTATCAGTATATACAAATTCCTAAGGGAGAGTGTAAAGAAGATGGATGAGATAGTGAGCAGGGATTTTTGAAAGTCTAGGAGAAAGATTCAGTGGAAATAGCAAAGCAGAGGTGGATGGAAACAGCAAAGCAGAGGTGGATGGAAATGGCAAAGCAGGAAGATGGTGACACCAGAGGGGTCTCTGCAGTGTTCCAGAGAAGAGTAACTCAACTCTCCAAGAGAGCTAGAAGTGACTTACTGGGCTCTGGGATGGCATAAGAGGGGTACTGAGCAATAAATGGGAACTATGTAGATAAAGAGAAAACCAGAAAAAAAGAGCCTGAGATTAAATATGTACTAAAGCAGAGAAGATGCACTTGGCCCCTAAGAACACTAGCATCTTAAATTTAAGAACATCTTATAATTAAGAACATAAGCATCTTAATCAACTGAGAAGGACTGCTCAGGACAGAAACCAAAATAAGGACAAATTTATCTTCACTGAGTGAATGATGATTACTAGTCACACAGTATGAGATGCTGCACCAGTCCTATTTTCATAAATTATCTGGAACACAGCTGTGAAAAAATTTTACAACTGATGCAAAGTCTATCACTTTTCAAATTTGCACAAAACTTTAAAGGAACAGTTGAACAGTTGTTCTGCCCATATGCTCTGAGAAAAAACAAAGTATAGATAATATGACAGGGAAAATATTCTAAATCGAAAGTCAATTCAAACACATTATTCCAAGAAACTACTGCAACATCTGACAGGGAAATTTGTGAACACAAATAACACTAACTACGAGCTACAAAGACGGTGAAGGGCCTGGAAGGGAAACCATACATGGAGCAGCTGAGGGCACTTGGTCTGCTCAGCCTGGAGGAGATTGAGGTCAGACCTCATCAGGGTCTGCAGCTTCCTCACAAAGGGCAGCAGAGGGGCAGCACCAATCTCTGCTGCCTGGGAGCAGTGAGAGGAGCCAAGGGAATGGCTGGAGCTGTGCCAGGGCAGGGTTAGGGTGGATCTCAGGAAAAGGTTCTTCCTCCAGAGGGTGGTTGGGCACTGAACAGGCTCCCCAGGACACTGGTAACGGCCCCAAAGCTGCCAGAGCTCAAGGAGCACTTGGACAACACTCTCAGGGACAGGGTGGGATTGCTGGGGTGTCCTGGGGGGGGGGGGGGCAGGAGTTGCACTGGATGATTCTTGTGGGTCCTCTCTCACTTAAGATATTCCATGATTCAAAACATCTGTTAAGGCCATTTTCGGGAGTCAGACACCATTAACAGATTATCAAAGCTGACTGACCACAGTAGAAGGACAAGTGAAATACTGAAGGCATAAAACAGATCCCACTCCATTTTAAAATCAGCAGGAGGTAAACACTTATGGAATGGTATCACCTAAAAGCAACACACAAAAGGAGAAATATCCTGCTGAGTTGCTACCACCTCTTACTACAAAAAGCCACATCCAAGGTACTACATGGAAAGATTACTGATGAGTGCTAGAAGCACACTGCCACAGAAAGTAACTGTGCAACCTCTCTCCTTCAGTCCTCCACTTCCCACAAGCCTGTGAAATGCTTCCTGAATAAAACTGGTAATCACTTTAGGAGTTACAGCTAAATTCGGTCTGAAAGTATCACATAAAAAGTGAAAAGGTTGACTTCAAAACAATCGACTGCTTGAAAACTTTTGCAAGCATTCCTTTTTATTGTCCTCCCCAAAATATTTGGAATATTAGTCTTATTCAGCTGGTTTTGTTTACTCACAAACTACTCAATATATTTTCCTTTTATTTTTCCCGCAGTTCTGATTGTCCTTGTGTATTTAAAATAGCTGAAAGCAATACATTAAAACCTAGGAATAAATACTTCTAAAAACTGGTTCAATATAAAGCAACCTTTATAACTTCTCACCAAATTATCTGTAGACTGTAGAGCATGCAACTGGCCTTGGCACAAATAGGCTCTGCCAAGAAACTGGTTCACAGGATATCTTGCTTTAAAATACATCCGTAGACAGTCACTGCTCATTTCTGGATATCCCATCTAAGACCCAAAAAAGCGCATTTTAATAGTTAAGAAAATGCAACAAACAACTAAGAATTGTTAGCTTCTAAAAATGCATGCCTAAGCAAAGGGTAACATCCAGCTGCACACCAGTATGCAAGCAATATTACACAAATATGCAGACTTGTACCAGATGTGGTACAAGCCCACTAAAATTTACTAAAATTTGAAGGCTTATTTTTGTCATTCCAAATGTAAATGTAAAAAGATAGCTGCCTTATTTTATAAAACTCCTCAGTCACTCAATCACATAACTGCTTACAGTATTCAAAAAAGGTTTCCTTTTTTAACACAATTGTTAATATAAAAACAAAATTCTTAACAGAACTTTTTTTTGAAGTATGGATATTAGCTGGCAGGATTTTGTTTGTGCTACACCTCAATTTTCAGACCACAGAATTTGATTGGATTGCAGCCTGGGGAAAAAAAAAAGAAGTTTCATAATTAGAATGTATTAGAATCTTCCTTCTTATGGCTGGTATGGTCTGTTCACATACACATTTCCTTCAGTCATAACCAAAATGCTAAGTTCAAGTTTTCCATAACAAGAAAAAACAAACATGGCAAACTATTTTATATATACTGTGGTATACCTTGCATATTTTGGTCTAATTGCAAACTTCACAAACCATAGTTTGATGACTGACTATAAAAAAGTGATACTTTTAAAATGAAAATGCATGTTAAAACAATTGCTCTCCAAAACCAGAAGAGTATGATACTTCCCTCAGCTATTTCTGGGATTGTTTTTGAGGCAGTTAACTTTAACAACTGTAAACACAGTATGTTGTATACATGTTTTTATTCAGTACAGATGCATTGTTTAAATTACAAACCTGAAGTGCTTGTTCAGCACATAAAACATACAAGTCGGTGCTGAAGCTATCTGGGTCAAGTGCAAATTTTTCTTCATTGGCTGATTTGATCAACTCGTAAGCTCTCTTCAAAGCCTGAACATCTGCAGTAAATAAGGAATAAAGAATTTATTCTTCAAGGTGGATTGACTGACTTGATTGCATTCAAATGAGCTATGTGATATGCTGTCTCCTCTTCACAGAATTAAGAATGTTTAAGAAAAATAGTATCAAACACACGTTGTTCAAAGTCATATGATTTTAGGATGAAGCATTAGTAAGTCTTTTGCTATTTGGAATCACTAANGTGAGGCCGGGCCTGCCCCGGTCTCGGGCTGGCGGGTGGCACCGGTAACGACTGGTGGCTTCCCGGGGGTGGAAGCAGCCCTCAGAAGTGCTCTCACTGGTAACTTTTGTCCCCGTCTTGCAAGCTCCTGACGTGAAACTTTTTGAGATAAAGCAAACGCCGCCCGCCGGTGAAGCTTTGGTCTGAAACAGAACAAAATGCCCAAGGACATTTGGACCATATCTGCCAGTGCAGGAAGAAGACGTAGGTGAGGGTAAATAAACCTTTAGAGAACAACAGTCCAGAAAAGAGAGACAGTAAAAGAAAAAAAAGGAAGCTGCCTGACTGCACTGACATCAAGACATACCAAATGAAGTGTTTAAGCCTTCACCGCTGCCTCTCAACTACTTGGTCATGCAGGATTCTAAGACGGAAATCATCGTGATCATGAAGACAATTCAAGGCTTACATGTATTAATGCAGTTTTAAACCTAAGCCCTTTGCACTTTGAGCTAAACTGAAATTCTGGACCAGTAGGGCATTTCCACACAAGGGTTTGCACAGAATTCAGGAGTAGACTCATTCTTAAACCCTACCAGTACTACCTACCCCTGGGCCATTCAGCCCATTTAAATTAAATAACTATCTTGTTTCTATAAATGTCAGTGAACACAAATAAAACTAATATGAAAACTAGGTGGGCAAGGAAAGAGAACCGTATAGCAAACCTGTGTCGATTTCTGATGCAGAAAGCAAATATTGGTCATGTGTAATAATGTTAGTAGTAATAACAGTGGCTTACTCTGGCTTACTATTATATGCATCAGTGTTTGTACCAAACTTTGTACCTCCTGCAGGACTCAGCTACAGGCCAGACACTTCTGGATGTCTATTGGTAGAATCCCAGACAGAGGTAGGACTAGTGTGTCCTGACAGAAAAATCAATATGTGGAAGCTCTACTGACTCAAGAAGAGGCACTTCTGAAATGTAGATAGTAGTCAAAATGGCACCCCCATAATATAAAGTCTCAAATTATTCCACTTATTATTCATCCTCATTAAATACCCGTGCTAAGAGTCTGGCAGTATTATCCCCAATTTCAATGAAAAATTACCGGCTACATAATGAAAAATGGTCACATGGTTTGTGATACAAAAGTGACTATTAAAATCTACTAATTATGTCATGGTAAAATGACTAGGAAAATACAGAAAGGAAACAAATGAGACCAAGTTAAAATCACCCACTTTAATTAATTTTTAAATAAACTGAAAGGAAATCAAAGAACTTGATTTTTTAAAAAAGTGTAGATTTGGAGGATGGTCATTTATTACTTAGCGAAACTTTCTGACTTCTCTTAAATTGTAACCCAATATAGAATGACTGGTACTCAAATCTGGAAACTAAGAAATATGTATTCATCCTCCCAGTTGTTACCCAACAACAGTTACGACTTTCTGATGCTTGATAGAAATCAGTGAGTAATTGCTGATAGCTTTTGCTGTGTCCTTTACTGCCACTAAAGTCACCTTTGTTTGTACAAATAAAGAGATTAAAGTCATCATGTTAACCAACATAATAAAAACTTTAAAAATAGAACATCTCCTGTAAATGGTCAAACAAAAGTGCATCAGGGAGGTTACTTCACACTCCATTTGCCTTTTATAGGAATTCTTTTACTTTCCCTGAATAGATGAGGTACTGGATTACGTGCCTGATTTTCCAGTCCTCCTACAGGCAAGGTGACCCTAGAGAGAATGGGAAATAGTACTGACCTAAGATTCTGTAATGAGAATAGAACAGAATGTCAAAGGAACCCCTGGTTTGCTCTATGTGCTTTTTTATCATAATTACTTTCTGATTCTTCTGTGCTCTGGCTTGCAGATTCAAACATTTCACGTGTTACAAGTTTGTCCTTCTCAGAGGGCTTTTCCGTAGTGGTTTTTTTTTAACATGTAAGAGAGTACAAAAATGGTTTTCCATAGCAGTTTCCCTAAGGCCCCACGGGTGGGATAACACGAGTGGCCGCCAGGGCTCCCCCCGCGGCAGGGCCCGCCCTGTGGCGCAGGCGCGGTGGCTCAGCGTGGTGCGGTGGCTCTGCGGGGCCGCGGCGGGGCTATGCGCGGGGCCGGGGCGATGCTGGCCCTGCCGGCCCTGCTGGCCCTGCTGCCCGCCCGCAGCCCCGCGGGCTCGGCCCGCCGCTCCGCCCGCACCAGGTGGGCAGGGCACGGGCACCCGCCTTCCCAGACACCGGGCCCGGGCCCAGGCTGGAACCGCGGCTCGGCCTCCCGGGTTTGGCTGCGCGGGGGCCGCGGCCCCGGGGCACCGGCACAGCGCCGGGGGCTGGGAGGGGACGCACCGGGGCCGGGAGGAGCGCGGCTCGGTTACTCCGCGATGGGGCCGCTGGCGGTGGGAGCTGGGAGGTTCGGTCTCGTAGTAAAAGGAGCTTTGTGCGGTGGGGAGGCGGTCCAGCAAGTCCGGACCGCGAGATTCCGGCAGTGCGGAGGATGGTTTCGGTTACTGCGGAGTAAAATCTGTCTTTGCGGATTGCGTTTGGGATGAGGACCGACAGCAGCTGTAATGCATGGACACTGAATTTTTTTACCACTTTTTCTTCCAGGGAGTTTCAGAATGATTTCTGAATACAGTAATAGAGAGTCTCCACAGAGTTACTGCAATGACAAGAGAGGCTTTCTGTAATTGACTATGAGTGCATCTAAATTGGTGAAAAGTAATCCTGTGTTCTGTTGCTGGCATTGAGTAATGTAAAATAGGAAATTTTGCAAGGATAGCCTTTTTAACAGTTTGCTGGGTGTGGGGGGCTTGTCTTCGCAGGTCTGTGAGTCAAGTGTGTGTGGAAAAGTCACTCATTTTCAGAAGTAACACCCCTTATCCTACAGACATCATTGCTGTCCCTGGTGGACACGATCTGTTCTGTGTACAACTGAATGACTGTAAGTAACCTTTCTTCTCAAGCATTTCGTTCATAGATTGCCTCTGCTTAGGGAATCTTTTTTTTTTAAACTGATACGTTATAATTATTTTGGCTGTTCCAGAGAGAGCGTAATGAATCGGGGTCTGATCACCAAAGGCAAACACAAATAAAGATGATTGCACTCTATGTAAGAGTAGCACAAATCAGTCTTTATCGATTGCTTGTGTATCTGAGATACTTTAGTTAGTTTGGTACAGCAGCAAGTAAGGATGTTTGAAACTGGGTCAAGAGGGAATCACTGTGGAATACCATGCAAAAGTCTGGTTTTTAGGATGCCTATTGTCTATTTATACTTACTTTTGAGTTTTACCAAGCTTAATTATTTTGAATCCATTTAGTGTTGCTTTTAATGATATCATAAATTGGTAGTGCTTTGTAATTAAAATGTCACGTGTGTCTAATTTGGGTATCTCATATCTCACAGAAATGACAGCACATATTAAAATAGTTGTAAAGCATTTTTCATGCTTTTTGGAAACTCATTTTGTGTATTAACATCTGTTAATGAATCATGAACAGTACAAACTACTCATGATGTCATCCTATTCCTAGACCATAATAGCCTGTTAGAAGTGTTAAGTTGGGTTAATTAATATAAGGCACTATCTATCTTACAATTACTCAAGCTGTTTCTTTTAAAAATGTTGGCACAGTATTTACTTTTACCTTTTGTAGTAATTTGACATTGGAAGATTTCTTTTTTTTTCTCTTTTCAAACTCTAGCAAAGTTGAACTATTTCCAACAGCCCCAGGATATCAAAGAATCTGATTTTATGAAGTTCTTAGAGAAGTATGGCAGACACTCTTTCATAGCCCCATCACAAGTCCAGCCATTGTTCTCTGCTTTTTACCGTGTGAGTTGAAATCATAATCAGGTTGCACATACACTTCTACTAAAGCTGTCTGATGAGATCTAATGACAACAGATTGAAGGAGTCTTATTTTTGTACCTATAATCCATATTGTCACAGAGTTGTAGCATATCCTGAGTTAGAAGGGACCCACAAGGATCATCCAGTCCAACTCCTGGCCCTGCCCGGGACACCCCAACAATCCCACCCTGTCCCTGAGAGTGTTGTCTTAAACACTCCTTGAGCTCTGGCAGCCTTGGGGCCATGACCACTGCCCTGGGGAGCCTGTTCAGTGCCCAAACACCCTCTGGGGGAAGAACCTTTTCCTGAGATCCACCCTAACCCTGCCCTGGCACAGTTCCAGACATTCCCTGATTTGTCTCTCTGCCCTGATGATGACATCACCTTGTATTCCACAGTAACTTTGTGATTTCTCCAAATTGTCTTTTCAGGCTGGTGATCCAATCCTAATCTACTTTGATTCATCATCTGTACTGAGCACGCTCAGCCAGCCAGTAAAAATGGGAGCCAGTGGACTTTGTGTTGATGGAAATCCTGCTGGTTAGTAAAGGGGGAAGAACATCTTAGGGTGATTTGCTTCTGTTTGATCTGTTGTCATGTCTTAACTCAGGCTTCCTGGACAGTAAAAGTACAAGCTGTACTCGGATTTTTGCCGATTTGAGCAAGAGCTGCGTGACTGACCCTGCCCTCAATGCTGCCTCTTACTACCAGGATTTCACTGTGCTGAAGGTGCATGTCAGATTTCTTGCTTTTGTGCAAAATCATGGTTGCTTGACTTTGCACTGCTTTCCTCTGCAACTTCAGCTGACTGGAAAACTGAAAGTTGTCTGGTCTGTCATCCCTGATGTCCCAGTTGTTGAGGCCTTCTTGCTGGGACACCTGCTGAAAATGTTGGGATTGGTGATAATCCTTCAAATTACTTTCAGATAAATTTCAGTTATTAGCAAATTCTTAATGGATTTAACAAGTGCCTCACTGATTCTTCATAGTTTTAATGGTTTATGTAGACTCTCTTGCATTTTAAACTGACTGTTTTTCAGAGTATTTCTGATCCATCAGCTTGATCAACCAAGTAGTGCATGTTCTCAGTAAAGAATGAGGATTTGTTTTACACAATATGTTACCTCTAAAATCATATTGAAGGCCCCTTATCAATATTAGCTCTGTTTACAGTCATAGATTGAATTCCATATCAACTTCTCCACTATTTATTTTGATTTAATTTCAAAGTAACAGATTTACTGTTCTGGGTTCATTGTGCTGGTCTTACTGAGTGTTTATATGAAAATATTTCCTTTTGCCTTCTAGAGTTTCTCTGGTGTTCCATGAGAAAACAACACTGTAAATATGAACTCCTTACTAATGCTGATAACTGTTTCCCCTTATATTGGAAATGTAAATCAGCATAAATGTAGCAGAGAGTATTCTATTGATCAGATTTAACTCATGTTTTCAGGGCTTTCTTTGTCATTGTGGCCAAAATTCAGTTTTTCCTTAATTGGAAGCTGAAGTAATTACTTGATGGCAGAGAGGGAGTTCCAGGAACGGATCAGAGCTTTGATACTTCAAAGTATCTGCATTTTGCAGGACATTAGCAAGGCCAAGATTAAATTTGTCTTCTGATGTTCTAAAATGCATTTTGTGGATTAGGTCTGTGATTTATAGATCACAAAATGATGACAAGTTTTACACGTCTGGAATAAACCGAGTAATTATGTCAATATAATATGTAGGTTCTGTTTAGTGATGATTTCATGACTTCAGGCACTTGCAAACACAGAAATTTACTTGGGGTTTTTTTTGGTCTTATATATTGGTTTGTTTGTTTTCCCCAGGTCCCAGTTAGTGGCACCATTGTGCAGTCCATGAAGGTCAGTCTCTGTTTCCAATGAAAATAATTTCTACTTCAGAAATGAGACATACTTGGAATCTTAAGCATTCATAGTAATGTCCATGGGTTGGAAACTTGGGAGAATGGGAATATGCTGTGTCTGAGACAAGTTGTTTTTTGGCAAAAGTGTGATATTATAGGAAAAAATGGGGATATAAGGAAGGATGTGCTTTTAAATGAATGGGCACAGATAGGGCTAAAGTCAGGGAGGTAGCTTGTTTTCTTGTTAAAAAATTGGGCATCTGGAGCAGGATGGTGTGCCCACAGATCACAGCAAGGAGGTAAACCTGGCTTGTGTGGAAAAACAGTGGAAAAGAGTAAAGAATGCACACTGCTTTTAAACAGTTAATAATTGCTCATGTGTTTCCTGTCTCCAGGTAAATGTCACTGCAGTTGCACCGCCTGGAGCTCCCCAGATGAGAGACAACACATGTATCAACGTGGTTTCGGAGGTCCGTGAATCTCCTCTGTGCAGCTTAACACAAAGTCATTGCCCTGTGACCTTGCTCTGTCTCTGACTTTCCTCTGATTTGGGCTTTCAGGTGATCTATGAGATAGAATACAGTGGCACGAGTGGGATTCAGAGTGTTTCTGTCCAGTTCAAAGTGAGCAACATCTCTGGGAACGTTGGATCCTCTCTGCAGCAGCACTTCACCTTGCACTTCTGGGTCAGTGCCCCCACCCTCCCTGGGCTTTTACCAAGCTTGTAGTCTGTAGTTCCTGACCGATTTTGATACAGATGAGATCTGAAGATATTGGAGCAGTGTCACTGTGTTGGAGCAGTAACAGAACCCTGGGATGCAGATGATAGTTGAAGGCAGGAGGAGATGCATTTCTAGTCTCAAGTAAACCATGCTAGTAGAAAAATTCAGGTTCAGTGCAAGCTCAAGTGCAGTCCTGCATTGCACAAATATCAAGAGGCTAATTGTTTTTATCTGATTATTTTTGCTGTTGTTTTGGTTTGGGTGTGGTTTGTTTGTTTGTTGTTGTTGTTTGTTTTTTGGTGTTTTTTTTGTTGAGATGGAAGGCAGTCACCAGCATGGTTTTGTGAAGGAAAGGGTTGAAGCTGTTGGTTTATCTGAGATGTTCAGTGTTTGGGAACAAAGTTTGCTAAATTTATTCCAAGTACTTATTTAACTTTGCCTGTGCAGCAGAAAAGAGAGTTACTTTGGAGGGAGTGGAAATCTCAGAAATGCTAATGTGTGTTAAGTTCACATAAATCTTGTCCCGTAGAGGGATGTAAAGTTGGGTAAGTGATGACCTCGGGGGTTGATAAATATGCAAAGCAACCTTGTTGAAGTTGGCCCCAGAAGGTCTCACCATAAAACAATTTAGAAGTGGAATGTGCCACTAAGAATCAGGGTCAAGGCAGGGTTTGTTCTGCAGTTCATCTGTAGGATTGCCCAGACTGATTTGTTCACTTCCTCAGACACAAATGCTGAGCAATAAGAATTCATTGTCCTGAGAGCTTTCCTGGCAGTATCCTCATTTCAGGTACTGACATTTAGTTTTTTACTTCCTGGACTGCAAGTGAACTTTCCGGGTAAGAAAGATACTTCGGAAACAAATAATGGGAGTTTTAGTAGTGCATAATATTCAGTCATTCAAAAAAAGACTAACATTCAAAAAAAGACTAACATTTTTGAGAATATGAATTTGATCTTTGGAGATGAATGGATTTCATTGGTGCCAATATTTTCCTCTTCTTCTGTGTCTTCCCTCTGCATCTTTGCAGACCAAGACCCTCTCTCGTACGTTGCCCAGAAGTGGAAACCCTGGCTATATCACTGGAGCACCACTGTTAATTGCGAACAGTGGTGCCATGCAGCATGTATCCTTTCTCTGCTACCAGTTTTTATTTATCACTGAGTTTCTTGACTTCCAGTACTCCCTTGTCAGTCCTCTGATAGGGAAAAGGAGGAATGCGGGCTGAGTGGATTGTTAAATACAAGATGAGTGTCCTATACTGTCTGTTTATGCTTTTGTTTGTCTCCTTGACATGCAGTCTGTCAGATGAGCATCTTACAGAGTGAAAGTGATGGGAGTTGCTCACAGTTCCTCAGACACACAGTGCAGTTCAGGAGGAACATGAGAACAGGCTGCAACCTCAGGTAACACCCTCTGCACTTGTCCTTCCTGACACACTCAGAAGGTCTGGGCTCACTCAGCATGTCTGTTCTGCGGTGCTGTGGAGTCAGGGCCCTTCCCTGAGTTTACCAGTGGGTCTCTACAGATCTTTCATATCCTCCTAAGAGAGCTCGGACATCAGAGAGGTGGGGGACCACTAGAATAATCTGAACATTGCGAAGGCCTTCTGGGACATCATGAGGCTGTAGTCTGACAATATATCTTGGACAAGAGTAGAGTTTATACTTGAGGAGTGAATTACAAAGGAATCTTAAAAAGGGATTGTTTTGATGATTTGGATTGTTCTTTTGGCAGGGCAGGTGTAGGACCACTGGTGTGATAAGATGGCTGAAGAGCTGTCAGTTTTCCTTATTATGCATTACCCTGCCATATTTTTCTCCCTTCCCATTGCAGAGATGATTGAAACTGCATCTGTTTAATACCAATACTTGTTGACTTATTACATGAGCAGAAGAAATACTACAAAGGCAGAATGTTGATAGTGGGGTTTTTGTCCTGGAAATCACTTTGTCAAAGCTGTTATTTTCTCATTTCCAGCCTATCCCCGTTACTGGAAGAGAGTAACTGCAGTTACGTCCAGCAGAAGTTATACAAGGCTTTTCAGGGGATGAACAAAACAGAGGCCCTTGCTATGATTGGCAGTGCTCATTCAACCCAGACGGAAGAGTGGACAACCATTCTGGTTCAGAGCTGCAGTGTGCAGGTAATGTGAATGCAAGAAGACCAGCTGGGAGTATTTTTCCTTTCATATCTTTGTACTGCCTCAGGGAAGTGTGGGCATCTGGACTTCCTTTGTGTGATGATCCTGTGACTCTTAGGAACCTTAATACCTGTAAGGTTCATACTGTTAGGGTACTTAACAAAAGAAACCCCAACAAACCCTGACAGATTTCATATCTCTTGAATTCTGTTCCTGCTATCTAAATGGGCAAAAAGAGTTTAATGCTGAATCCAGTGTTGTATTACATAGTTTTCTGACAGCCTTTTAGAACTAATAGTACCTGGTTACTTGCTATTAATTTGATGTTTTTATTGTTATCATCCTTTCTGATTTTCCATTTTCCAGGGATATTTATGTATCACCTAATAAGGTTAAAAGGTTGCAACCAAAGTACTTTTATATTAATAATTAATAATCTGTCAGATGGCCTCATGAAATACAAAATCCAAGTGATACAGCTGAGACAAATTCTGTTTAAAAGTGAGATGGATACAACTCCAAAAGGGGTGGTTGACCTGACCAGAAATTAGGGAGTTAGTGCCGAAGTGACCTCTGCTATCCAAAATATTAGACTTGGACCATAATGGTCCTTTTTCACTTTGAAAATACAATATTAAGTTGATTGGAGTATATTTTATTTTCAGGCTGTGAATTGCTCTTCCTGTTGTGTGGTTCCTGTGACCCTGGAGATTCAGATACTGTGGACTAAAGTGGGCCTCCTGTCCAACCCCCAAGCTCAAATACTGGGTGCACGATACTTTTACCAGTGTCGCCCCCTGAAGGTATGGAATTAAAACCCCTTTGGAGAAAACCTCTTCTTTAGCCCACACTGCATGGCTGCAGTTGCCTGAGTGACTGACCAGAAAACAGAGAACCCGGGAAAGACATCTTGATTTCTCCACCCATCCACAGTATCTGGTCATAGTTGTATTTGGACTCCCTGAAAATACAGGGCGTTCTTAAGTGATGCAGAGCTCTACAAGAGCGTGCTGGAAGTTTCTTGTGGTTGCCTTCTCTCAGCTGTTGAGCAGGGGTTGTATATGGGCTTTTTTCCCTGCACTAATCTCTCTGATTTTAAGGCAGATTTTGATGGTCCAGACACAAAATTGATCATCTTGAGGTTTCTCATTCACAAAGGCAATTGGGCCTACTATGTGTTTACTCATTGATAGGAGAACTTAACATTCATCAGAAGGGAGGGGAAAATTCTAATTGTAACTGCTCAGCAGTGGTAGTTTGTAGCTGAGGACTGATCTGGCAGGGAGGGCAGGAAGGGGTTAAGCTGCCTGGAAGCAGGGATGCTAGGACACTTTGCAAGTGAGTGAAGTTTCCAGGTGATGAGGTAAGAAACAGCCTCAGCTTTGTAGTGTAGCCATTCTGGAATGGGAATGGTCAGGAGCCACCTTTGGACAGCAGAGCTGGACTGGGGGATGGACCCGCTGGGGGATGGACCTGCTGGGAGCTGGTGCTCCCAGGATGGGTGCTGTTGGTGGAAGTGTACACAAGGAGTCTGCTCGTGATGCATCTTTGCAGACCCAATGTAGAACCATGTAGGACTGTACCCAATGCATTGTTCATTCTGGTTTTCTTTTCTATTTAAGCACACCAGTGTTTTTTAATTTGCTGTGAGAGGTACCACAAAAATTCCCCAAGAGGAGTCTCAGCCTTTTTGTCTTAAGAGTCATGAATTCTGTCTTGCAGCTTTTTTGAATGCTTCCTACAGAACTTTGCTCTTAATGCAATCCTCCAGATTCTTCTCGGGGAAGTGTGGTGATTTCACAGGCTGACTTAAAGCAGTGCAAGCACGGCAGGTGTGCTGCCAGGAGCTTCTGTCTCTATGTTATCATGCAGGGCTGGGGAATGGGGCAGGGAGTGAGGTTGCTCTTTTGGCACCAGCATGTTCTTAAATCAGCCCAAGGTAGCCATGAAACTGCCCACAGCTGAAGGAGCGAGTGTATTAGTTGTCTTGCAGCATTCTGTTGAAACAGAAAAGAACTGAGGCCTTAGAAGTTCAGTCCCCTCTTCCATCTTTACCCATCTGTCTCCTTTCTAAAACAACATCCTCAAACTTGAGAAATAAATTTATTGTTGTATTGGGTCCCTGCTTTATTTTATTGATATTTTACTGAAAGGATTTCATCTTGTGGTAGTTCAGTCTGTTTCTGGCAGCAAACACTTGTCCAAAGGGCCAGGTGATTTTATCTTACATACAGTTTATAATTTTATAAAAAATAAAGCTAGCTTTGCTTCTGTTCTTATTACTAGCTAGCTGATACATCTCTCCTCTGAGTAAAAGACTTGCTCTAGCAGAGCTTGAGTCACTGCTGCCACTCTGGAGATCTGTAACATACAATGCACAGTAGCTACTTGTCTTTCCCTGAATTTACCTGCTAAGTATCAATTTGAGGAAAGAGGGGTTACTGAACACTTTAGACACTTAACTCCTACCGTTGTAAAGACATCTTGCTCGCCAGTCATCTGTGGTGGGTGTCCATTAGAGAATTGAGGGGGGATGTATATTTTGCATTGTCTGCTAACCTTGCTTTCCCTCTTGTTGCAGCTCCTGAGCACACAGACAGTACCTGTGACAACTGTCGTTACCTTCACTGACATGACAGAGTGGCCAGAACCACCCCGGGGCCAGCCCCAAAGGCACTGGAAACTCCCATTTGACATCTTTTTCCCATTCAAGGTGGCACTGAATTTAGAAAGCAGTTACAGAGTTGATCTGACTGGCTGTTTTTTGTTTATTCTAATAATTTCTGGTATTCTCTGCTTTTGAAAAATAGGTGAAGCCTGTACTTAAAATCAGTAAGTGAATTGGTACATTCCGAATATGACCCAGATCACAGGCTCTTTTCCTCAGGTTCTTTTACTGTGCCTGTAATATCTCTGTGCCTTCTGTTCTTGGATTAAGCCAGGGGACCAGCTTCTGTCCTGGGTCCTCTCATGCCCCTGTTCTCTGTATGTGCCACCTGTGAACATCACTGCGGTGAAACTGAACTGAAAATGACAGCCACTGGAGTTCTCAGTGGCACATCAGAGGGAGTTGGGAATGGTTCTAAAGTTAAAAAATCGACAATTTTAGCAAGAATTTTTAGATGTATTATTAGACTGAAGCTTACCTCTGGCTCGGTCTCTGGGACCAAGTTTACTGTTTGCAAAGTTAAAGGGGATGTCCTGACTTTCTGGTCTGCCCCATTCCATCACATGGGACATCTGATCAATTGTTGAAAGAAGTTGTTGGATGAAAGTATGTTTTTTAGCAAAATTATCTTAAATTCTTCAGAAGATGGAAAAATCTGCCCCATACGATGCCAGGTACTCAAGTGGAATCAGTAGGGGGCAGGATGATCAGAGCCTCTTGTTAATAAAATGTATTGGTTGCTTTTGTACATAAACTGCGTGTAGCAAATTTGTTGCTCTCCCTCATTACAATCTTTTAAAAAAGGGTGCAAAAATAAGCTGAAAACCTTGTAATTAGTCAGGGTATCAAGGGACATAACATGAATCAAAATAAAACCAAACATGCAGATTTTGGGGTAACTTCACATATTTACCTTTGTGAGTGTTTGCATGGTTTATTAGCTGGGAAAGAATTCCATGCAAGTGTCTGCTGCTTCCATGGATTCTGATTCTGGGGCAGCCCGTGCAGGCTGCTCTGAACACTTTGTGTTCCAGTGTTATGCAGGGTTGCTGGTTCCAGTACAGCAACAAGCTTGGATTTTTAGGTAGATGTGGCTTCTCAGAGTTTTTAGTGGAACACATCTGTAGTGTGTCCCGTGTCCTCTGATGCCCCTGATGTGTGGAATCCAGAAAATTAATTTACAGGTGACAGTCACTGAATTAACAAGGGGTTAGTTGGAGAAACTTCCCAAAAGTCACACTGCAAGTGTGTCATGATATAGCTTGAATGAAAAGGATCTGGCGTCCCTATTTTCTGCATTATTGAGATAATTGAATTAAGTGTGACTACAGAGATACTGTTTATCTATGAGCTGCAAATACATGAAGTACGGTGAGAATGCATCACCTTATACTGCAATTCTCTGCCATACCCCAACCTCCAACATGTCATATTTTCTAGCTCATGTTTGGCTCCTCTGACATTTTGTCGTTGTAAGAAATGGAGCTGGAAAGAGGCTTGTCCATAACCTGTTCTAGCCTGAATTAAGGCCTGTTCAAATTCTAGCCATGCCCTAGCAATGGATGCGCATTTAGAATCTGCAGTTTCCTGTGACAGTGTTTACTTTGTCACAGTTCTGTCCCCACTGCCTGCTCTTAAATAGCCTCCTTTGCAATCCAGGATCAGGCACGGTGTGCCATTGTCACACACCAGGCGGGTTCGTGTGTCGGATGCTCAGGATGGAGTGTTGGTGCTCCGTGTGAAGGGCCGGGACAGCGCTGTGCAATGTCCCTGCTGCCAGCACTGCCAGCTGTCCAGCGTGCCCTTCTTGCGGCAGTAGGTCTGGTTTCACACTGTCCGAGTGAAGACGATCTTTACTGGATGATCTTTTGAGGTCCCTTCCAAGCTCGACCGTCGATTGTTGGAAGATGCAATTTTGGGTTTCAAAGCAGGAGCAGCTGCAGAGACCGCGGGCGGGGCCGGAAGCGACGTGAGGCGGCGGCGGCTGAGGCTGAGGCTGAGGGGAGCCGGGCAGGGCAGAGTAGAGCCGAGCCGAGCCGAGCCGAGCCGAGCCGAGCCGGGGAGAACTGGGCGGTGAGTAGAGCCGGGCTGGGCAGAGCAAAGCTGGACAGGCCCGAGCAGCCTCGGCCGTGCCCGCCGTCCGTCGGTGCTGCCCGGCCCGGGAGCGGCCGAGGGATGATGAGGGCTCGGGGGAGAGGAGAGGGGTCTCAGCCTTGGCGCTGCCGGCCTGCACCCTCTCCGCCCTTCTCCCGGGCCCCGTAGGCTTCCCGGAGCCGCTGAGACTCGCGGTGCCGGTGTGTCGGCTGTCCCGGTGCTGCCGCCAGCAGTGACCGGGAATCGCAGTTCGGTCCCCTGCGAGCACCAGGCGGGCTGGCTGGAGGTGCAGGGGCCTCCTCCCCCCGGGGCCCTGTGAGAGCAGAGCTGCTGCTCTGGAGGTTTGCTTTCCTTGCTGGTGGTCTCTTGTGACTGCTTATGAGATCTCTCCGTGCCCCGAGAAAACATTTAAACCCACCTGACACTTGCCTGACACCTAAGAGGCACTACCTCGGTATTGACCTGACTTGGTGATAAGCCTGTGTTCTTCACATAGTGTTCTTCACAGTAGACAGAACAGGATCAGATTAGAGGGGTTTTTAAGTAACCTGTAGCCCTCTGAAAAACCTAATAAAACTGTAGATAAAGGAGACTTAATGAGCAAGGCTTACACGGTTTACCAAAAGCCTTTGGCAACTGTCTCCATACTATGAAGTCAGAGTTTTATTTTCTTAAATTAATAATATCTCAAATATTTGCATAAATGCTTATATCTGAGCTGACTGTACTCTAAAATTGATGGATACTTGGAAGTGTTAACCTTCTTTCTCTTCCCAGATTTGCTTGAGGACACGGAGAGAAGCAATTACAAAGGGTTAAAATAAAGTTTTCTTCTTCCCTGTTCTATAGTAAAGTATTTATGTTTAGTCACTTCAGAAACTACATTACCTTTTCCAGTTTGTGTCAGTGAATATTTTTGTTGTGTAAACTGCTTTACTGATTTACTTCTGTGTTTGCTGTATTACCTTGCTCTGCTAAACTGCTCTGGACTGGATTGTTATAAAAAGCACATTCAATAGCAAAGTGAGCATCTTTCAGGCTTAGCTTCAGTAATTTTTCAGCTGTTCTTGTTGCACATTGTGTTAGTAGGAATATGAAAGCAATGCTATTTTTGTTTTTCTGCAACATCCAGGGAAGAAAACACCTGAGAGTCACTGTGCATGATACTCTGAAAAGTCAGTTCCAGATGTAGTGAGAGTCAAAAAGCAAACAGAATGGTAGAAATTATCACTTGATGAATGCAGAATAAAAAAAAAAAAAAAAAACAAAAACAACATATTATGCCACTATATAAATCCTTGTTTTGTTCAAATTTGAGTCCTCTTGTCAGTTCTGAACAGCATATTGGGTGATATGCTGTACTCTGTCTGGGCTAATTGGGGAGGTGGAGGAAGAGCAATGGAGACAATTGTATATATGAAATAGCCGTGATGTGAGGAAAGCTCTGAGGGCAGAGCTCACCGGTGTCTGCAGCTTCCTCTCGAGGGGCAGGAGAGGGGCAGCTCTCATCTCTGCTCCCTGTGAGCAGTGATAGGGCCAGAGGGAACGGCTGGAGCTGCGACAGGGCACGTTTAAGTTGAAACTCAGGAGAAGGTTCTTCCCCCAGAGAGTGGTTGGGCACTGAACAGGCTCCCCAGGGCAGTGGGCACCTGCCAAAGCTGACAGAGCTCCAGGAGCATTTGGACAACGCTCTGAGGTACAGGGTGGGATTGTTGGGGTATCCTGGATAGGGGCCACGAGTTGGACTAATGGTCCCTGTGGGTCCCTTCCAGCTCAGGAGATCCTACGGTTCTAAATGAGTCTCTGAGGGGTTCGTGCTACAGCGGAGAAAAGAAAGGATATCAACGGCCTAAGGAGCTAAAGCCACTCTCACAGGTGTGGCTGCACAGCCCTCTCATCTGCTGTCTGCGGACGTGTGAGAACAGGGCGAGTCCAGGTGAAGGAGGCTGAGGGAGATGGCTCAGCAGCCCGTGCCGTGGGTAGGGCTGTCTGGACTAGTCGGGGACTAGGCAAAGCGGTTGTTAACGCTGTAATTTGTAAAGCCCAGGATTTTGTGCTGCAACGTGGAGCCGGGTTACATCATCTGCGGGACGGCGGGGGTGGCGGGGGCACGGCGGTGCCCGTGGATTGGCTGTGCCGGCACGGAGAGGGCCGCGGATTGGCTGTGCCGGCACAGCGGGGCCCGCGGATTGGCTGTGCCGGCACGGTTGGGCCCGCGGATTGGCTGCGGTGGCAGAGCGGGGCTCGGGGATTGGCTGCGGTGGCGGCGCGGGGCCGTCCGGGGTGCGCGGCCCGGCCGTGCGCGGGCGCTCGTCGGCGAGAGCCGCGTCGGGAGGCGGCGGGTGCGGAGCGCGGGTGGTGCGGGCTGGGGCGGGGGGTCCCGGGAGATTCCCAGGAGATTCCCGGTCGCTGCGGTTCGCGGGCCCGAGCGCTGCGGGACAGCCGCGCGGCCCCCGGGCTTCACCCCCTCGGCAGGGACGCAGCCGAGGGGCCCGGCCCTGCCGCCGGTGCTGCTGCTCCTCCTGCTCCTGCTGCTGTAGAGCCCCGGTTTTGCTGCGGTCCCCTCTGACAGAGCCGGGCTGGCACTGCGGAGCAGCACGGGGGGCTCTCGGGAGGCTTCCGGGGCCGGGACACGGGGCGGCCCCACCGGGATCCTTCAGGGCAGGAGGAGCCGCGTGGCACTCTCTGCTCTGAGTCGCCTCTTCCCTGTGCGCGGAGCTGCTGCAGATCCCGGCGGAGCTGTTCGCCAGCTGCTCGAAGGGCCATTTGTTTGAAGGATTCCTTGATTTCAGGCAGCTCTTCTGAAGTGGCGCCCCTCTGGAAAGGTTTCTAGGGTGTAAGCTTGCACAGAGAACTGCAGATGAGTTTTGTTTCTTTCCCCTTTGCAAAAGTTTTAGTTGGTAAGGTGATGAAGCAGTTTAAATAGGAAAAGCTTCTGCATGTCACAGAGGACTGTTTTGTGTTGTGGTAAAGACTACATGGTAATTGTGTGCATTTCCTTGGAGTTTGATTTGCTTCTACTTCTTTATTTAAGTGTAGTGCAGAATAGCTCTTTCTATCACTTTGGTTTCCAGATTTTTTTCACTTGGAATGTCCTAACACTGAAGTATTTGCCTTTATATATAAAACTGTGAGAAAAGTTTATTTAGTTTAATTTAATCAACTCACAGCAAATACTTGTAGAAATCCTATGAGTTTGCAGCCAACAGACTGAAAAACTGGTGTTACAGATTGTTGTTATTCAAGGCACGAGTTTTAGGGCTTCAGATCTCTGATTGCTTTGGAAGGTGACTAAGTCTATGTACACTGATCTGTCGCAGAATAAATGTACTGTGCTACTTAACAGCTGTTTTGAAGATAAATGAAAACTAGCCAATAGCATTGCTTTCTATTAGCAATCATATATGGACAACTTCCATTATTTAAAGAGATAATGGGAAAATTATATTTTTTAAAGGTTATTTTCGGAGGCTAGTTTAGAAGAAGTAGGGTTTTCTGGTAATGGAAAGAAAAAGTAAGCTAGGGGAAATACCTGAATAATGCATTTTGCATTTTTTCTATTGCTCCCTCTAAGTAAAGAAGTATTTTATAATTGTTTGTATTTTATTTTTAATTATGTAACTTTTTTTGTTTTGTAACTGAAGAGCAGAACCATTCCAGGCATGAAAATGGTGGAAATGTGAGTGGAATGGAAAATGAGGATTGAAATTAGCTTTAAGTCCTTGCCTGAGTGAGAGGAGAGGAAGGAGTTGGACTGGCCTTTAAAGAAAGCTTGTGGCTTACAGCATACCTTGTGCTCTGTCTGTGCTTTCTGGCAGCGTCATTTCCAGTTCACATCTCTCTTTTCATTTTCTTGATGTCTGCTGCCGCTTTTAACTTTCTGTTTTCTTGTTAACTTGGTCTCTTTGCGTTTTTTGAAACTTTGCAAGTTTCAAAAAGATGCCTTTTTTTCCTAATCTTTTTCCTTCCGAAGATCCACATGTCTGACACTTCTCCCCCTTCACTGTCTGCTCCCCTTCAGCAAAGGTGTCTCTGGCAAAGGGAAACTGGGAACAGCCTCCCAGGACAGGGTTGCTCTCGGTTGCCAGCAGCCCTGTGGTGAGAATGGTGCTTCTCTGACTCGGGAGACTTGTGGTGGAAGGGGTTCTGGATGAAGGACCCTTTGTTTGGCAGCTCTGGTTGTCAGGACTTGGAACATCCCTCTGAGGCACAAGGAAGACCCTGTTGAGAAGACTGATAGTAGGTGAGAAGGTGAACTTCCAGGTGGAAGGCTGGAACAGCCAGACCTATGAACAGTGGGAACTGTGCAGCCCCAGAGCCAGGTACATGAGGTGCCTGGTAAGGGCTCAAAGGGAGAATGTCTCGTTAGGGTTGTTTCCCAGCTCATTGAAGCTTTCCCTGTTTTGAGGAGAAAACTGCCTACTTGCTTGGTTTCATCATCTGCTCAGAGTCCTTTGCCTCATCCTGGCAGAGGTCTGTGTTGCCATTTCAGATGAAATGCAGAACTGGAGGGACACTGCAGAGTAATATTGTTAAGGTGGCATGCGGTGTCAGCTGGTGGCTGCCTTGTCTTGTAGAGCTGTAGATTTTTATAAGGATTATAATGAGGGATAATGTGAATACGCTGATGCAGGATAATGTTCACATACACGTGTGCCAGAACTGGCAGTGCTGTAACTGTCCTGGTATTTGTAATAGCAGCCTTCCAATGCAGTTACTATAAAATCTCTGCCCTCTTTTCAATACCTTCTCTGTCCCACAGCTTGTGCAGCAGTGTTTGCTTTATTCCAGTGATGCAGAGAAATGGATTGAAAGCCAGTAAAGGAAGCAGAATTTTGTAAAAGGGGAAGGATAGGTTTCACAGTTTAAATACTGTCTGGGAGAACTGGATTCTTGTCAATCTCCTTGGGTTCCTCTGTGATAGTGGATACATTACTGCCTTTGGAGCTGAATTGCTAACTCTCTATCCCTTGTTTACTGTGTACTTGCTCTAGTGAATTTTAGAACTCGAAGAATCCTGAGTGTTTACAGGTTCAGTCAAGGGAGACTAACGTCAAGTACCTTGGAAATTCGTGTCCTTACTTGCAGTCATGGATAACATCTTGTAATTTGATAATGCTCAAGGAAAAGTGAATATTGCCTGTATTAAATAGGGCTGAGGTTCATGACCAGTGTAGAAGATGCTCTGTTGTGGGGTGTTCAGAGAAGTCTGGATGATGCAACCTCTCTCTGTTGTTTTTTTTTTTTTGTTTTTTTTTTCCTTCCAGGCTTCTCTGTGGAAAAAATTAGGACTTTTATCCGTTGTAGTTACATTTACTAATAGTGTTTTCCCTTCTTGGGGAACCATGTTTTTTTCTTTACTTTTATAATGATGTTCTGGCAGCGGGTAGGAACAGGGGCCTTCAGTTCTTTTGTGGCACAGTCTGTGAGCAAATTCTGCAGAATGGAGAGGGGACTCAAGGAAATGGTATTAAGACCGTACAGGACAAAGATGAGTTGGAGCGGGGGAGTCGGTGAAGAGAAAAACATAGATGGCAGGTCACTGATATTTAACCAGTTTTCCCCCTTCCTCCCTTTTAACTTGCAGATATCCCTGATTTGCAGAAGGCACCTCAGAATGTTGTGTCAAGCCGCTCTGAGCCCCGTTGTCCGTTCCCCGGGATGGTGCTTTGTCTTGTCTCCACGTGCTGTGGCAGCCATTCCCCGTCCATGTATGTATGAGAGACAGCACACCTTTCTAGCACTGCTGGTCCCTGTGTCTGGGCACGCCTGTGCTCTTTGCTGTGGTGAAAGGAAAATCATCTCATTAACATCATTAAATCTCACAACCTCTGAGTGAACTGCAGTTGAAGCTCTACTTTCTTGATGTTACTTGCTCCCTCAACTCAGTAATATTCATCTGGGTGTCTGAGTTTGTGTTTTTTTCGTTCTGACATGCATTTCAAGCAAAAAAATACCAGTTGTGAAAGTACTGCTACTGTAAAAGTTCTTCATTTCATCCTCATGCGTTCCTGGAAAACAAGATCTGATTAAGTCTGCTCCCCCATCTGCCTTTTCAGCCCACAGATGTCTTGAGTAAACCAAGGTGCAAAGCACGAATTTATTTGGATTAGATAAAAGTGGAAAGATGCTGGGATGCCTTTAAATCTATTTGTCTAAAACATGGACTGGTTGGCTCTGTCAGTTCCTTCCTAATTGCACACAGAGCAAGTTAATGGGCTTGCATCACCAGAAACGTTTGGCTTATGTGAGGTGGGAGCTGATTTCACATCTCAGTCTGGTGTAAAGTAACTAAAGAAGGAAGGTTTTTTGCAGCCATAGAACAAGATTAGCAATTAGGACTTCATTAGAGGTTAAGTTCTCTGCTTGTTCTAGAACTGTTGTCATTTCCTTTATTTTTCTGAGAAAATTAAATGGTTTCTTTTCAGATACTGGATAACCCTCAGCAGCTGCCTTCTTGGAACCTTCTAAATCCTGAGTCTCTAGCTAAGAGAATTGGAAATAAATTGGTTTTACTCCTCTCTGGTTATGCTGTGTAGGATAGGCAAATACTAAATAGTAAGGTGTAATGCTGGAAAGAACAGTTAAACTGGACTCCATCCCACAGTTTTTCATAGACCTTATTTATATGCACAAGTATTCCCTGGTGAAAATGAGAGGAAAATGAAACTCCTCTCGAAATTCCATTTTCTGCTTTTATTTGTGTGACTTGTTAGTGCAGCCCTCATTTATGATTAATTAAGCTTCTTCTGTGTGTATAATGAACAAAATATTTATTCAATTGTTAAAATTACAAGTTTCTCTTTATGTAGCACAGTTTCATTCCTGTCTTTCTCCAGGAGATACAGCATCAAGAATAGTCACTTTTAGGTTATAAATTAAAGCATTTTGTTTTATAGAGCATCAAAATTAGGGGTAGTGAACATATGAAATAAAATCAGGTAACTGTCTATGGCATAGGATTCAATTTACTGATTAGTGAAGAAGTCTCTGCATCTTCAGATGAGATATTGGTTAGGATTGACTAGAATAAAATGTTTCAGTTGTAAGTCATGGAGTCCCACTGCCTGATGCCTCAGAGCTGCCCAAAAGCTGAAGCACACTACTGAGGGCATTGTCCAAAGACTTCCTGAAGCCTGCCAGGCTTGGGGCACGACTGTGTCTCCTGTCCCAGGCTTTGGACACCACCACACGACTCCAAGTTCATGTGTTCATCCCACTCCAGCTGCCCCTACTTAAACAGTGTGCAAAAAATACCTGACTCAGACTTGTAAAGCTACTTCTTATTCCCAGTCACTGGGAAGTGTTGTGAGCTTTAGCCTTGGAAAGGGAGAAAATGTTTCATGACTTCAAGGGCCTAAAGTGAACAAAACACTTAAAACTGCTTTTTTTTTCCCCTTCCTTTCTTTCTCCACAGACCTCCCTCACCATAACCAAAGATTAAGGAATGAATCCATCCGCTGTTGGAGCAACATTCCGTTTCTCACGGTGCCGCTCAGCCGTGCCCACGGAAAATCCTTCGCGCACCGGAGCGAGCTGAAGCACGCCAAGAGGATCGTGGTGAAGCTGGGCAGTGCTGTTGTGACCCGAGGGGATGAGTGTGGCTTGGCCCTTGGGAGACTGGCTTCGATTGTAGAGCAGGTAATGCTGAGCCTGAATGTTTTTTTAACTTCAGGTACTTGGGGATTGTTCACTGGTACAGAAGGCTGTGGTAAACCCTTTTTTCAACCCCTTGTGCTGCGGTTCCATAAATCACGTAACTCAGGACATCGTTGTTTGCTAAGCATCCACACAGGTTCTTGTTTGCTCCCCACGCTTCTGCCCCACCACCAGTGGGATTCGGAAGAAAATGGGAAGAGCAAAAGTAAGAAAACTCCCGGGTTGAAATAAAGACAGTTTAATAAGTGAAGAAGAGGGGAAAAGAAACAAGTGATTCTGAGGCAATTGCTCACCACATCAGACAAGCAGACCATGCCCAGCTGGTCCTTGAGTGGTGGCCACCTTGGAAGACAACCCCCTGCTTCTTGCTGTTCTGCAACCCCAATTTTATTGCTGTGTATGACATTACATGGTTTGAAGTATCCCTTTGGCCAGTTCAGGTCAGGTCTCCCAAATGTGTCCTCTCTGAACTTTGTGCCCAGCCCCTCGCCTGCCTGCTTGGATGGGACATAGTGGGAAAAGGAAGGCTTTGATGCTGTGCAAGCATTGTTTAGCAATAGGCAAAACATGGGAGTGTTGTCAAAACTGTTTTAGAACTGAGATCCAAAACACAGTACCATAAACCCCTCTAAAGAAAGTTAACTCCATCTGGGCCAGACCTACTGTAGAGTAAGAGGTTTGCACAGTGACATTTTTATGCCATAGGCAAGACACAACTGGAGCATTATGTGGCTCTGGTGGGAAGGTGGTACTGAAGTTTGTGAACTCTTCAGAAAGAGTCAACCCTTCTGGATTACTTGTGAATTTGCAGAGTTCTTCCAGGAAAAACCTTGAAACCTTATTACTTGTAGGAAAAACTGATGGGATCAGCTCATGTGTTTGTTCTCCAAAAAGAAATGGCTACTTTGGCAAGGACTGGACACATCTCCATGTAAAGTTAACAAATCAAATTCATGTAAGACATTTTGCTTTAGGGCTTTGAAAGGAATCTGGGCAGATACATGTAAGGAGGAAGGAATCTAAAGCTTTTTTTCTAGTTGGCCTCTTCACTTCTAGAATTCAAAGTTACTGTGTAATGGTAGCTTTGGGAGTGGATGGGGAATAAGAAGCTTGGTGGAAGATACAGCTGCTACTTTACATTTCATATCTTTCCTTGTCCATAGCAATGGTGGTGGAGAGGTGAGGGAGGTAGAAGAGTTAGCATGTAATATGTGTTCTGAAGATTCAAGCATGATTCTGTCATAAAAGCTGGTATTGTGAAAAGAAGGTTTAGCAGAAACTGTAGATGGCATGCGGTTCTTGGTATAGCTCCTCAGTGGGTAGGAAGGTGTGCAGAAGTATCCTAAAGGGTGTTTGCCTTGCTTTGTGCGTCCATGGATGAAGCACAGCACTTGTGTCAGCAAGAACTGGTGAGCATAAGGTGGTCCATAAGAGCCAGGGCTGTCGTGCTGACAGTGATGGAACACCAGGCCCTATTCCTTATTTTCTGTACTTACAGGTCTCAATGCTGCAAAACCAGGGCCGAGAGATGATGATTGTCACCAGTGGGGCTGTAGCCTTTGGAAAGCAGCGGTTGCGTCATGAGATCCTGCTTTCTCAGAGTGTGAGGCAGGCACTTCATTCAGGCCAGAGTCAGCTGAAAGACATGGTGAGAGGCTGGTGGCACTTGTGCTTTTCCTAAATGTAGTACCTGCTCTAGTCACTGACAGCTGCTCTTTGTCTTTGTAGGCTATTCCAGTGTTGGAGGCCCGAGCCTGTGCAGCAGCAGGGCAGAGTGGACTCATGGCCCTGTATGAGGCCATGTTTACACAGTACAGCATCTGTGCAGCTCAGGTAAGGCATTCCCTGCTTCCCACACTGAGTTGCTACTTTTGGGGCTTATTTATGTCATATAAACAGTACCTTATACAGGAGTGCCTTGCTAAGTATTTCTGACATGGAATTATCCATTGTCAAGATAAAACAAATAAACTTTCTCCTGCAGTTCAGGTGTGTCCTGCTCTTGTACAGCAGGGAGAGTTTGTTAAGATCTCTTCACGAAAGCTGAATGGTGATCCAAAGTGAGGGTTTAAAAATCACAAGTGCCTGAATGCCACACATTCTGTAAAGCTGGTGGAAGTGCATATCCACACTTCAGAACCTTCTGCCCATCTGCTCCTCAAACCTTTCTAGCAAGTGGATGGTGGTTTCCCTAGCCTGGGTCTTACACTGAAGGCTGCAACTCTATCACTGGAACTACTCTTAAACAGGCTTTGCTTTTCTTAAATACTCTGAGAATACAGAATTGCATTAACTGTAAGGCCTTATTTGTTTAGACACTTTTAACGAGTTTAGGAGCCTACTATGAAGTCTTTTCTTAGAGGAACTTCTTCCTGTAATGTGGCAGAGTTGATGTGGCTAAAATGTTTCTGTATAGCTAAAAATCACTATAGGTAGTGCTGGATTAGAATCTTTTTCGAGTCTGTAGACAACTATCATTCCTTCAATATAAATGAATTCATTGTCCCTGCCAAAAAGGTCAGAGCACACACGGATTCCAAGTGCACTGTGCTTTTGTGCTGGAGTTGTTTGCTTAGTTCTCAAATGTCCAATTACAGAGTAAAAATAAAAGACGCAATCACTCCAGCGCAGACATTGAGGTTTTTTGGTCTTAAAATACCAAGAAGAAAGGGATGGTGGCTTTAATGATAAGATTCTTTGAGAAAACCAAGTGAGTTCTAGTGAGCTAAAGAGAAGTCTGGAGATAACGCATCCCTTCTGCTTGCTACAAGTGGGAACATGAAACTGTGAGGAAAATCAGGAAAGGCAACGTCTTGAGGAGTCTATTGGATTGTTTAGGTCTTAGTAGTTACTATCAGCATCTGTGTTCTGATTACAGTTTTATTTTTCCAAGTTTGCCCCTGGAGTGTGTGGCCTGTCAGTTTGAGAAAGGCCATTGCTGGCTCCAGTGGAAGTTAAGGCATATAAACCTATAGTGTTGAGGAAAGAATATTTCTCACTTGTGTTCTATATCCTTGAAATGTAGTTTCTGTTTCTTTAGTGACCCCAAAGGCATGGCTGCTCTGTTATGACATGTTAATACATAAGTTTATGATTCTGTTCTCAGGAAAGGTGATAGGCTAAGTATTTTTTTCCTTCCTTTTAGATTTTAGTCACCAACCTGGATTTCCACGATGAACAGAAGCGCCGCAACTTAAACGGAACGTTACATGAGCTTTTGAGGATGAATATTGTGCCCATAATTAACACTAACGATGCTGTTGTTCCACCTCCAGAGCCAAACAGTGATCTGCAGGGGGTAAATGTGGGTAAAGTATTGCAAGGGGTGGCTCCTGCTTGCAGATGGTGCAGCTCTAATGTGTACTTGACTGTTGCCATAACTGGGGACCTCTGAAGCCTGGACAGGGAAACACACATCCAGAATTAGTGTGGACAGAGGGCACGGGAAGACTGTGCTGACTTGTCTGTGCCTGGTGTGATACATTGTTGTGGGCTGAAAGCAGGGCAGACAGTGTCTGCTCTGCCAGAACCAGACGTGCCTAGTTTGTTTTTTTTTACCGAATAGTTGAAGTTGGAAGGGACTTGTGCAGGTCATCTAGTCCAGCACCCTTGCTTAAAGCAGGGTCAATTAGTGTCCCTTGCCCTGTCCCTGGGCACAGAGGTAGAGAATGCAGGAACTGATCCCACTGCTTTGTCATTTTGGTGTTGCTTTGCTGCATTCCAAAAGCAGATGTGCTTTCACACAAAGATCATCTTCGAAGTTCCAGTGGGTGTGAACAAAGTAGCTCAGGAGGCCTTGTTAGTGCTGAGGTAACTTGCTTTTGTGTGTTGCCACCAAACATCTCTTAGCTCCTCCCGCTCCCCAGTGCTGCTGATGTGCCCGTGCATTGCAGGTGATCAGTGTGAAAGACAACGACAGTCTGGCTGCACGACTGGCTGTGGAAATGAAAACTGACCTCCTGATTGTTCTCTCAGATGTAGAAGGTTTGTGAGTAATTTCTTTAATTTCTTTTTAGTTTTAATGGAGTTTTACAGTGGATTGTCAAACCAGCTTCTTTTCATGTTTTACTGAGCTCTTCAGCTCATCCCTTTTACACTGACAGTTGCAACATACTCCTTAACTCCTTCAGGCCTGTACCCCCATGGTGATGCTGTGGAATAAGCCAAAGACTTAATAATAATAATAATAATCCAAAGGTCACACTGTTGAACATAGGTGGGTGAGGATGCCTGTGAGCCTGAGACTTGTTCCTAACCCAGAATAACACGTGTACTGTGGTGCTGCTCTCAGCTTCTGGACTTGTATGATAGTCAGGAGCACCCTGCAGGGTAAAGGCTGTGTCTAGAATAAGGATTATAAACCAAATACCATTCTACAGTAGTTTGTTTCTTCTGGCAGCAGGTTCTGTCTTTCAGTGAATTATCAGGAGAAGTCCTGGTCATTGCTTTACAGATACCTGGATCTTCCAGCTTTTTCTCTCCCAGAACTTTTGGCTTACACTGCTCAAGTCTTCTGAGCTGTGCTTTTGTGACATAAGCCTGTTAACTGTGGACATTGAACTTTGTTTTGTAGGCAGAGGAGGGTGGTGGGTGCAGTTTCACATCAGCACAGACCACATCACCCAAGTCACAGCCTTTTAATCCTCTCCAGATGGGTTTCTTTCAATGGCTCCTGAATTTCAACACATACTTTAGGCCCTGAGGAAGAAGGAGGTGTCTTTCCATAAGTACAGTTTCTTTCAGCAGATTCAACCAGGTTTCATGGTTGATTCTAGTTGAAATGACTGTCTGAGAATAACTCATAAAAGCAATAGTCAAAACAGCTTGTAAAAAATATTAACACCCAGCACACCCACCCTGCAGGCTTATTCGTTCAGTGTGACATTTTGTTTATGGGAAGGTATGTGTCTTCTCCTTCCCAACCTGTCAGGAGTGACACAAATAGTCTGCACTTGTGCCCTCTAATTTGTCATGGCACTATTTGTTCACACAGAATTTCTGGGAAATGTGGTGCAAGAGTTCACATTTATTGTGTTGGGTAAACTAAAGTGTCATTCAACTCCAAACGTAGTTACATAAAGTTATTTGATTTTTAAAAATATTAGTAGAGTATATCTCTGTAGTGCTGTGTTCCTTCTTAGCAGAATCTGGGACCCTTTTTACATGTTTCTGAATTGCCCAGTTTCTCACTGTACAACTCAGCATTCAAGAATATCATCTGAGGCTTTGGTGAGGGGGATTGTCCTGTGTCTTTTCAGCTGGGGGCTTGTGTATGTAAGGCCTGATGTTGAATATATAAAAGCTGTAAACCATCTCTAACCCCAACCAAATGTCACCACCTCCCAGCTTGCATGCTGCTATTCAGCATGTGAGGTTTTGCTCTCTTATTTGTTAGGCTTTCAATAAACCTGCACTTCTTGAGACTGCCTGTGAAGTGTTCATGCTCAAAAAGCAGAGTTCAGTGGAAGTTTTCCATCCTTTAAAGTGGAATACAGCTTTTTAGCCTCATGTTGCTTGGTTTGTTTTTTTTTTTTCTTTTTTCACACGTGAGCTTTGGACATGAGGGTATAGAAGTGATTTTTATTTTTTATTTCAGGACTCTTTGACAGCCCTCCAGGATCTGATGATGCAAAGCTCATTGACATATTCTACCCAGGGGACCAGCAGTCTGTAACATTTGGAACCAAATCCCGAGTGGGAATGGGTGGCATGGAAGCCAAGGTAGAAATATGGAACATTTGCTTTGGTTTTGGGAAGGAAAATCTGTTTTTATTGTATCAAATGAGTAAAAAAATCCAATAAGAAGCTGAATAGGAAAACAGTAGGTAAAAACTTTGTGTGGAAACCCGAGTAACCCTTCAGCAAACTTCATAGCTTCACCAGAGGTTTATAAGCAATGACAGTACCTCTACATCTGATCAGACCAGCCAGGAGTGCTTAGACTGATCAGACTTTAAGGGAGTAATGCAGACAGCTGATGGTATTGAATAATATTTTAATATTATATAGTAATGGCCAGCACTTGAGCAAGGACAGTGCTCCACAGTACAAGTAATATCATGTGGTCACTTAAAGTTGGTTAAGCTAATCCACGATACCTAATCAATGTCAGAAAAAATGGCAACAGAATATTTTCAAAAAAGAAAATTGGATTTCTTCAAAGAGTAGTAAGAACTTTCAGCATAAGGTAGTGGTGAGAAAGAACATGTGACCAAGGTGCCCTTGCAGTACTCTTGAAAAAAGCAAACTGTTAGGGAAATTTGAAGTATGCTTATAAAAGGGCAGCTGGTTAAGGAAGGGAAGGTAAAGTGCAAATACATGATCTGATTCAGTGCTACATTATGGAAATTCCTGAAGTGTGTTGAATGCTCTTTAAAAGCTCAAGGGATGAATCTGGAGATCAGAGTGGGCCAAGAAGTCTTGTTGTGAGTGGTGACTCAAACAACACAAGTGAATTTCTTGAACTGGCTCTATCTTTTGCTGTAGGTGAAAGCAGCTCTGTGGGCCCTCCAAGGAGGCACCTCTGTAGTGATTGCAAATGGAACCCACCCAAAAATCTCAGGTCATGTCATCACAGATATTGTGGAAGGGAAAAAAGTTGGAACTTTTTTTTCGGAGGTAAAACCTGCAGGTGAGAACAGACACAATGTGTACATGGAGAGTTGTAGAGATTTCCTGAAAAGTTAAACTTTGTCTAGACCCATGCAATAACTGGGAAACCACACTCTGCTTGAAAAATGGATTTTGAAAGCTGTTTTTCTAGAGTAAGGATAGAAATTGCTGAATTCCCTTCTTTTGTTTCCTTTGTGACCTTTGCAGAATAGGGTAGGTGTAGAGTGATACTTTTGACTTGCACTTTAAGCCAAGTAAATTTCTTCATGTATAATCCTTAGTGGATTTCTTGTGTCAATATGTCAAATTATCCTTTGAACCCACTCAGTGTCACTATGGTCAAGAGCCTTTTTGGTTAGTCCCACTATAATAAATTTATATCAGCAGTAAAGCTTTTAATCTTGTGATCCCACTCTGAGTGCCTTACAAACACTGCAAACAGCAGAAGTCCCTGTGGACTGTTGTGGTGTTTACCTCAATCCTCTCTTTGTCTTCCATCTTCCAAGAAACGCCCTTTGGAAATTCAAGTAACTTTTAGAAATCAACCATACCTATTTACATACATATCACTTTTCTCAAAGAACACCACAAAATGCCATGCTTTCCGAAGTATGACATCACTTTAAAAAGATCTTCCTGATCTGAGAAAAGAGTGGGAAGATGGAAGGCCTGGTGCTCACTTCTGCGTGTGCTGTTACTTTGTCTGCATGGCCTGGTTTTGGGTTGTTTTGCAGGCCCTACAGTAGAACAGCAGGCTGAGATGGCTCGAGCTGGTGGCAGGACCTTGGCAGCTCTACAGCCTGAGCAGGTGACAGAACAATATAGTACCTACTTGTTAAGACTGTGCATGTGTAGCAAGTTTTACAACATGGATTTATAACATGAATGGGCCCCTTGGGACAAGAATTTATTCTTTTTGTGCCAGATCCATCATATGTATGCCCAGAGATGAGAAAAGCAAAAAGAATGTACCTTGGGGCTGTGGAGTAAAAAAAAAAAAAAAAAAAACATTCTTTCATGTGGGGTTTATAAAATTCCTGATACTGTCAAATAGCACAGAGAAATTAATTGTGGTCAGAGCTGCTGAAGAATTGACTGGAGCAACTTGCTCCATTCACGCTGGTGTGGAGTTCAGCATCCAACATGTATGCAAAAGCAGAGTTGTAGGCAATCACTGCTCTGCAGCTGGGCAGGCAAGGTGTGGCACGAGGTGCTTCTAAAGGAAGAATATGTGAGTTTGGTGAAGAACACGTGGCACGGGAAGCGAGATAATAAAAAGCAAAGTAAAGGTTGCAGCAGCGTTCAGCCCTATTTTTCAGTATGATGCAGGCTGGAGAAATCAGTTGGGAGAGTTCACAGTGAGAGGATGCGTCAGCATGAACGGACTGTAGGGCCCAGATGTCAAATGGGTGACTTTGTGTGAGAGGTCAGTTCAGAAACTGTTTCCTCTTTCAGAGAGCAGAGATTATTTATCGTCTTGCTGACTTACTGACTGACCAGAGAGAAGAAATTCTCTTGGCAAACAAAAAGGACTTAGAAGAGGCTGAAAATAAAGGTAATATTTCAGATCTTTCTATGGTAATAGTATCTTCTTGAACCTCTCTGGACCTTGAGACAGAAGAACTATAATCTTCTGTTAGCTGGGACTGGGTACTATGGCTGGCACAGATTGGTGACCTAGGGCTTTGAGAGCTTGTCAGTGTAAACAGCTGCAGCTTCCTGCATTACATAAAACAGATGCCTTCATCAGAGAAGATACTGAGACCCTGCAAAATAGCCAGTGGTGTATTGTAAAATTAAAAAAAAAAGAACAAAAAAAATAAATATAATCTCTGTTACTGCCATGTGTACAGTGAATATTTTGTGGGCTGGTTAAGGTAATGTTTGGCTCCTGAGGGGAAGGCTGTCTCTCTACACTTAAATTGATGTTCTCCAAAGAGAACTGTATCCCCTTCTGATTGAGGAGGATTCTCTTTAGGTGGCTTGGATTAAACCCATTCTTCTGTGTTAGATGGATGCATTCACTGAGAAGCTGGAATTGGGGTGTGTACACAGTGGCATAAGCAAATAGATGAAAAGGGCACATCATGAATTGTTATAATCTGTGGAAAATACCAGGGAACCATTTTTTACTGCCCAGAGTATTTGAGGGGATGTTGCTGGGTTAACTTGGTGTCTGAATGTGCTCAGACTAGAAAGTTCAGGCAGTTCTTGCCCAGTCTCACAGCAGTGCTGTGCACGTGTCTCTGCTTTGGCATTTCTGTTTGTAAGATAAAAAGATGAAATTACTGCCTGGACCTTCCAGAAATGCTGCAGGGGTAGAAATCCATAAGAAATTCAGACATGCAGCAGTACTTGAAATAGGACAGACCTCATCTTTGTAGATGTTGCTGTTGCATCATGTACAAAGCACTTATGCTGCATTAAATGTGGGGGTGAAATCACAGTCATATTTGAGCGGTTTTATTGTGGCTACCAAACTCTGTGCATTTTTCATCTCAGGGAGGTGTGGGAAATACCTGAATTTTCCTGACTAGCTTAAGTCACTTTTGCTTGAGCCTAGGCAGACCAGCACAGACCTCCAGCACAACTTTTTCTGGTTTTTTTTTTTAGGGAGGTTGGCTCTTCCTTTGTTGAAGCGCCTGAGCCTGTCCACGTCAAAGCTGAACAGCTTGGCCATCGGGCTGCGCCAGATCGCGGCGTCCTCGCAGGACAGCGTGGGCCGCGTGCTCCGCAGGACACGGATAGCCAAGGCCCTGCACCTGGAGCAGGTGACGGTGCCCATCGGGGTTCTCCTTGTGATCTTCGAGTCTCGGCCGGACTGTCTTCCCCAGGTGGGTAAGGGGGGCAGATGATACTGCTGGGAATTCTCAGATGATGGAAGAAAGGGCGTTCCTGTTGGGGAACCACTGAGAGACTGCAAGAAGGCTTCTTTCAAAGGGCTCTTGCTTAGATTCTTCTACAGTTGATTTTGTTGGCATCCCTGTTTTTTTCTGCAGAGATATTTTCAGAACTTGCTTCTGAATTGATTAATATTGAGTAAATAGTAGATTAATAATGAGTAAATCAACAGCACTAAAAATCCCATTTTTATTTTGTGAGTGTTATCCTGACAGAAGAACCAGATTACATTTAGGGATTTTTTTTTTCCCCCCTTTAATAAATGCTTTTGACAGGTGTCTGCTTTGGCCATAGCCAGTGGAAATGGCCTACTGCTTAAAGGAGGGAAGGAGGCAGCACACAGCAATCAAATCCTCCATCATCTGACGCAAGAAGCACTCTCCATTCACGGAGTCAAAGATGCAGTGCAGCTGGTAAGTGCCTGGAGTTCAGTCAACTATTCCTTTGCTGTGGTATATATATAAAAAGTAAGGCAAAACCTGAGAGTTCAAACTGTAAACTGCTGGTGTTGCAACTCCCACAGGTGAACACGAGAGAGGAGGTAGAGGATCTCTGCCGTTTGGATAAGCTGATAGATCTGATCATTCCTCGGGGTTCATCGCAGCTGGTGAGGAATATCCAGAAAGCTGCCAAGGGAATCCCAGTGATGGGACACAGCGAAGGGATCTGCCATGTGTACGTGGACGCGGACGCCAGCGTTGAGAAGGTCACCCGGATAAGTAAGCTGTGGGAGGGTGACTTAAACCTCGTGTGTGTAATTGAACTTCATGTTGGAGCATGCGTTGCAGTTACGGTAATTTATTGTGCATGTGCTGTTCAAAATCTTTGTCATGACTGTTATGTAACCAATTATCTACTCTTAAACCTCAGTCAGAGACTCAAAGTGTGAATATCCTGCTGCCTGTAACGCTCTGGAAACTCTCCTGATTCATCGAGACTTGCTGAGAACCCCGTTGTTTGATCAGATCATAGACATGCTGAGAGTAGAACAGGTTAGTCACTCATACCTGTGTTTTGTTTTTTGGGTTTTGTTTGGGTTTTTTTCTGACAGCTTTAGAAGCTTTTGGTCTGGCAGGTGTGTAGCCCTGTTTAGTTTTATAATGGCATAACACTTTAGTACCCATAAGTGTCTTTGTACACGTAAATGAATTTAGGGAGACCTTTGCTTCTCCACACAACATCAGGGTTTTCTGTAGAGATTGTCTGAAAGCATCTTGTACAGGACAGCTACAGGCTGTTACTGGGATACAAATATATATATATATATACACTTGTATATATAATCCTCTGCCTTAGAAGAGCATATATACACAAACCTTTCAAACTCTGACTGAATTGTTGTTAACCTCCCAGATGCAAAGCTTTCTCAAATCTATTCCTTTAGCTTCTTACCCAGGTGAATTCGCTTCCTGTTTTCATCCTTTCTGAATCTGCTTCATCCATGTTTGTGTTTTTTAATTTTCCTCGTGCATGCCCTTTATTCACACCCCTTTTCCCTCCTAGTATGTCCAAGGGACAACAAAAGGCCAGTATTTTAATGAGTTGCCTAGACATGAGCAATAGTTTTTCAGTAAAGGTAGGAGAGATGCACCAGGAGAGAAATATCCATTAAATAGTTTGAATGGCACATAAGTCAAGGGTTTTCACATGGCAGTATGTATTTAACAAACAGAGTGTACAGGCAGTGATAATGCAGGTAAAATAGGGAGGCCGTGTGTTTTGATGATGTTAAAAGGGTTGTAGTAAAAGAAGCTGATAGTCAGGAGCAACTTCTTAATGGATTTTTTTTAATGTCTGGTTTGGTTGTTTCTTGGGAAGGGTTGAGTGCAGGGTGATAGGTCTTTGGATTTTGGATGAGAGGCATATCAGTAGTAGTGCATTTCCACCACCACCCACCCACCCAGCTCCTAATACAGTGGGGAGGATATTACCTCTGTCTAATCTGACCTGATAACAAGAAACACGCAGATATTGGGCAGGATTATGCAATTAAAGTAATTTGTAGTTGCACAAGAAACGCTGTTTTACAGATACCTTCTTAAAAGCCTTCAGATTTAGTAGAGGCTGGTATCATTTTATAAAATAAAAGGTTAAAAGCTTATCGAGATCTTAGACTGCTGTAGCTGCAACGTTGGAGATATTCCTTTTGTTATTCACTGTCTTAAAACCAGGACTGGCTGCATTTTATTGAAGCTGTTTTCCCAGCACTAGTGTTGTACTGTCTTCCTGTTCAAGAACTTTCTAAGCAATGTGATTGCTTTAAATAATTTGAAATGAGTCCTGAGTTAGGAGCTTGTCATGGTAGGCAGCCAACCTGGCATATGAGCTATTGGACCCTGTTTCTAGTTCACCAATCTGCCAAGTTTCCCAAAGTATGGGCGTATTTTTCTTACACTGCATGTTGTGTGTTGACTCCAGTCAGTGGCTAAGCACTATCCAGCCGTCTGTTTTACTCACCCCTGCCCCAAGTGGAACGGAGGGAAAGAATTAGAGCAAAAGCAAGGAACCTTGTGGGTCGAAAGATAAGTTTGATAAGTGAAGGAAAGAGGAAGAAGAAAGGGGATGAAGAGGAGGAAAAAACCCCAACATTCCCCCCTTCCCGAAAACAAACCAAAAAACCCATCAGCCTCCCAAAACACCTGCAGTTGAGGCAAAGCCAATTACTTGTGGTCTGCCACAAGCAGACCAGTGCCCAGCCAGTCTCTGTCCAATGCTTATTTTCTTCAAAACCCCCTCCCCTCAGCTTGAATTGCTGTGCATGACATTGTCTGGCATGGAATACCCCTTCATCAGTTCTGGTCAGCCCCCGTGGCTGTGTCTCCTCCCAGCTTCCTGCACACTCCCAACCTTCTTGCTACAAGGGGACAGAGTTGGGGTGAGGGAAGAGAAGGCCTTGCTGCTGTGCAAGCTCCGTTCAGCAACAGCCAAAACACCGGTGTGTTTGTGACGCTGTTTTAGGCACAAGTCCAGAACACAGCCCCACAGGGACTGCTGCCCATCCCACACAGAGCACAAGAAGCTCCACTTTTCACCTGGAAGGCTCTGTTACGGTCAATAGCACAGAATGTTTCTGGTATTGCAGGTGAAGATTCACGCTGGCCCAAGGTTTGCATCTTACCTGACGTTCAGCCCTTCAGAAGTGAAATCTCTGCGCACAGAATACGGGGACCTGGAGTGCTGCATCGAGGTGGTGGACAGCGTCCAGGAGGCCGTGGAACACATCCACAAGTATGGGAGCTCTCACACGGATGTTATTATCACAGAGAACGGTTAGTGACCACTCTCCTTCCTCAAGCTGCTGTGTGGGTTTGGCTGCCAGTTCCTGGTTTGAGTGTAACTAATTACATTGTAGTAGTTCTTCTCCCGGGTCTGTGCCAGTTCCAACCTTAACTAGAGCTGTGCCGAGACCCTCCAACCAAACCAAGCCCAGAACTCCTGAGAATCAGCTGCAGTGAGGTCATGTTGATCTGCATCTGAACAGCGTGAGTCAAGCAGGCTGAGCCTCCTGCTGAGCTTAAATGAGTGTCACTAAAAGGCATGTGTTTGATACCATATAACCCACTGCCACGGGAGCTGGTGCACCAGAGATTTGGAGGGACTGTACTGGAAATAGAGCTGATCTTGAGTGTTTATCTTGTCACTGAGGGCAACTGACCTGCAGTTCACAGACTTGCATGTGGTATTTCTGCATTGTGGTTCCCAAATATTACCTGCAATAGCAGTTGAGTTTAGGATTTTTCATTATCTAGAACAAATTCCATGTTTGAGACTAATGGAGAGCTGACTCTGTAGTTTAACAGTTTGACTTCACAGATGTGGTTTGGGGCAGCTGTTTTTTCTCCCCAGTCATACAACTAAATCCCTCTTTGAAGGTTCTGGACTGGATGTATTTAGAATTAGACCTTTTTTTGCTTTCTTCTAGTCTTCACAAGCTTCTTTTAACATCTGCAGTTGTGTCTACTTGGTAAGCATACTGGGAAGGAGGTAGAAATGAGCATGGCTTAGCCCAGGCTGTTTAAATACTGTCTGATCAGGTTGCACATGAAAGTTGTGTTGTTACATCTGTTCACTGGTTTGTGTTGTATTTATTGGAGTACATGATTCTGTAGGTAATGGATTTTATTTTTGTCTCTGCCTCCTTCCCAGAGCAAACAGCAGAGTTCTTCCTCCAGCACGTTGACAGCGCTTGTGTATTCTGGAATGCCAGTACCCGATTCTCTGATGGCTACAGATTTGGACTGGGTAAGAGAGAAAATATTGCAGGGATGTGACTGCAGAGTTCGCTGGAGTGTGTGAAAAGTGTGGCACTATGAGCCCTGGAAGATGGGATTAGTCTCTTAACTGTCTAATAAGAGGTTTTCAGGAAAGGTACTGTACAAAGAGCTGAAGCTGAGACACACAAAGATGGTTTGAATCCTTTGAAGCTCTTGTTCAATCACAGTAAAGTGTGCTGCATGCATGTGGTGATAGAACAGTGCAACCCAGGATGGGAAATTGGTGAGCAGTTTTCCCTTTTTTCTCGTCCCAACGATGCTGTAAAGAATGGCATGTTTTGGTCCTGCTTGGCAGACTGAGCTGCTGTCCAGTGTGTCAGCCCTGCAGTGTTGAGGAATGAAGGGCAGGAACCAAACTGAGTCTGAGCTGCTTAAATTAACAGGTGCACTTCTGTGAATTGCAGAAGACAAGGGAAACATTCTTTCTTGAGATAGAAAGTCTGAAGTCTCCACTGCAGGCTGTTAATCTGTTACCTGGAACATTCAGAGTTACACGTGATTAAAAAGTTTTAGTTAAGATCTTGTGATATCTCCTCAAATGTGATAAAAAAAAATATAAGTTCATGATCTTGACCAATTTAGCTATTGTCTTTTTGTTTTAAAGGATTAAACCCTCAGGAAACAAGTCTAAGTTCCATGTAAGAGATACCTCTCTCTCTTTCATCATTCTTTCTGAAAGTAACTCCGTAGCAGCCAGAAGTATGAACATTACAATTTACAATGTAATAGTTAACCTGCCCTAACTTTTATGCTGGGTAAACAGAACTTCTGGCATTTGGAGAGGAGCAGAGAATGGCAGGTCACTGAAAGGCAGGCGGCTTTTTGACATAAAAGTGCAAAACTGCTTAGTATGAAGTGAACATCATCAGGAGATTAACTACCTATATTTTGGGTGTTTCCTACAGGTGCTGAAGTGGGAATTAGTACTTCTCGCATCCATGCACGTGGACCAGTGGGAATTGAAGGACTCTTAACTACGAAGTGGTTGCTGAGGGGGGACAATCATGTTGTTTCTGACTTCTCAGAGCACGGAACCATGAAGTATCTTCATGAGAGCCTCCCAATCCCTCAGAGAAATGCCAACTGAGAATGCTGGGGTTGGGGGTAAAACCCAGGGGTATCATTATTTCCTGAAGATGTCCAGGCTTCAGGGCAATCTCTGGTGAAGGAGATTGTTTTTCATCTCCAGGAGCATTGTCCTTGGTCGTTTGCGGTACAGTTAATACAAAATGATCCCAGCGATGAGATTCCCCTCCCCACCTCTCAGTTTCCTTAAACAGTATCTGCAAACTGACCTCACTCCTTCCCAGAGACAGACTTTTTCAAATCACACAGGTAACATAAGAAAGGATTTCAACATCCGCTGCATTCTATGCTCCCTATGGCAAACATGCTTGGTGGGGGAGCATCTTTTTTTTTTTTTTATTTTTCGTAAGTCTTTGTTTTACTCAAGTATCTGTTCTGGAGAACAGACTTAATAGTTTTGGTTTTGAGCATTTTTTTATTTCAGTTTTATGATCATGGCAGCTCTTGAAAACCAGAAAACTTTACGCTTATTTTCTTTGTATTTGATCACTCTTGACACAGGGGGACAGGTGTTCCAAATGTGTAGTAAGCTTTTGACCAAGAAACCTTTTATATCTAATTCTTTGTATTGTTGACTATTGTAGATAAATAACATAATTGTCTGCTACGTGAATTTTGTTATTTATTTGTACCAAAGGTTATTTTTTCTTCGGTTTTATATAAAACTTAACCTTCCACAACCCCTTCTCCAACAGCAATTCTGCTTCAATGATGGCTTGTCTAGAATGAAGCTCTGGCTCTGTAGGGATGTTCTCCTTGGCTGCAGAGTGGAGGAGCTCCCTGCTGGGTGCAGCATGTCCTGCTCTCCAGCTATCCCTGCTGGGTGCAGCGTGTCCCACTCTCTGGTTGTCCCTGCTGGGTGCAGCGTGTC